>NC_141825.1:7512500-7692500 GCF_982586985.1 Callionymus lyra | reverse complement strand
TGAACAAAAAACAAATAAGCTATGAAGATGTATGGGGTGTCAAGGTGCTTTTCCTTAACATGTCCTACTGTTTGGAGCAGGGGTGTCAAACGGGTCCAGAAAAGGGCAGAGACGTTGCAGGTTCTTGTTCCAACCAGTCCAGCACACTTGAGTTAAAGAATCAGGTGTCGGCTTAAACAAGCTACACCTGACTGACAATAAATTGATTACTGTCTTCAGACGCCTGATTGGTTAAACTATTTGTACTTGACTAGTTGGATCCAAAACCTGTGACGTCTCTGCCCTTTTATGCTCATTATATTGTGTTTATAGTTTATCTTGCATATCTTACAGATGTATACTTTTTATACTTTTTCTATTTTGTGAATAGTTTATTTTCCATATCTTAAAATAGGTATATTTTCAGTCTTTATCTTGCCTGTTTATTGTTATGTTATTGTATCCTTTCTTTACATTCCCACAGTTTGCACATCATTTTTTTCCTTTTTTTTAATTTTAAGAATCTCTAGAATTCAATTTCTCTACGGAGATGAATAAAAGTTTTCATCTATTTATCCATCAATCAATCCATCCGTCCATATATTCATTTATCCATTCATCTATCCATCATTCATCATCCATATATCCATTTATCCATCCATCCATCAACCATCTATTTGTCGACCTATTCATATATCCATTTATCCATCCATCCATTCATCATGCATCCATCTATCCAGTTATCCATCCATTCATCATCCATCCATCCATATATCCATCCATCCATCCATCCATCCATCCATCCATCCATCCATCCATCCATCCATCCATCCATCCATCCATCCATCCATCCATCCATCCATCCATCCATCCATCCATCCATCCATCCATCCATCCATCCATCCATCCATCCATCCATCCATCCATCCATCCATCCATCCATCCATCCATCCATCCATCCATCCATCCATCCATCCATCTTTTCTAATGCTGTTTTGTTTTGAATGCCTGTTCTTTGTTCCTGTTTTTGTTCAATAAATGTTTGTCAAAAGTGCCGTGATATGGAAACTGTGAGCAAGGAATAGCAGAAGACAAAACATGTATTATTAAGATAAACATGGAAAAGAAAATTTCTCTTTTGGTTGTAGTCAACTCTTGACAGACTTGAACCAGGACGACTTATCTTCCTGCCACCAGTTGTAAACGTGTCACCAACAATGAGATGATGGATGAATGAGCAGGTCGAGAAGATAGAAACGACCCGGAGAAGAAGAGTTGCAAAATTTTATAGAGGTGTCAGGAACATGTCGGGCGAGTGGCTTGTGTTGCATCAAGAGGTTCAATGGGTCGTATACAGCTCGAGGCAGTCCTGGGCTTCCTGGGTCCTTTTCTGTATGTATGCCATACCCTACAAAGATCCTTGAGGACATGAAATAATAACTCTTTTCTCTTGTTGGAGTGAGCATGCCGGGAATTTCTTTGTAAGGTTCAAACGAAAAAATTCTACTTTGAAATGTAAGTATGAATCCAGCTCCTGAGTTGAATCTCAAACACGTCTCAATGCATGTGCATTTCTTCCCGCGTTACAAAAACAATGGTAAATGACAACTAGTGAGTTGATTCCATTTCATGAGCGCCTCATGCAATTTTAAAAAGTGCTCAAAAAACCAATATAAGTCCAATTTTACTCAGAACATCGACAATTTAACCAAATCTTGATCTGTCATATTAGACATTGCATTATTAAAACTATACCCTGATTCTAGGATTCTATGAAATTACTCCAACTTATAAATTCATCCACCCTGTAAGACTAAGATGTACTTTTTTCCTTTAAGTTAGATCACAGGCAGCATAGATAATCCCTCAAACCTCTGTAGGATCCAAGGTCTCCAGCAGGCAAGTTGCTATGTATTTGCTACTTTTTCTAGTTCAGTAAGAAACATGATAGTTCACCTAGAATCTTCCCTCATTTTCTACTCTCATTTCCACTAATATTGATTATTTTCAGAGTAATGTGTTTTTTTTAAGAGACAAAAATGTTTGTTCATATTATTTTTTATTCATTTTATCCATGTGTTTGTGTCTTCTCATTTAGACTATTGTAACAGTTTATTCTGGTGTCTAAACAAGAAGGAGCTGCAGTTAATGCTTGGACTGAAACCTCAACAATTGGGATTAGTCTGGAAAAAACCTCAACAGCAAGTATATATTTTAAAGATTGTTTCTAGCAGAAGAAGGGCACACCGTGGCACAGCGGTCGCCTCACAGCAAGAAGGTTTCTGGTTCACCATGACCCGGAGACAACACAGGGATGAGGCTCACTTATCACCCCTGAACTTTTTTTTTTTTTTTTTTGAAGATAATCTAAAGCTTATTTTCAGAATGAGTCATTATTATTATTATAGTCTGTAGGTAAAAGCATAACTGTCAACAGTTTGGTCACTCCAAGTTGCCAGGATAAGCTTCAGCTCTCCTAAAATTAGCCATGATTGAATGAGCTCATTTCAAACACAGTGTTTCTTGTTTCCATCGTCCAGAGACGCTGGTTAACCTGTGACTTTCACCTTCGTCGACCCTAAAAATCCATTAACAAAATGAGAAGTCACGTGTTTTGTCCGACCACGTCGTCCACCGGCTTTAGGGTGACAGAGGAGGTTAGCGGGAGCTTATTGGCGCATCGTTATTCTCAGTGTCTTGTTCGGCTAAATACCTCAAATCCAGCGCTAAGACGTGAACTAATCTTGTCCATTTAAATGGGATCATGCAGCCGCTGTAACAAGCGTGATATGGACGTGAGTGGTCTGTGTGTGATGAAGCAGATGTGTCCACGTGTTGCATGCGTCGTCTGTCCGTGTGGATTTGCGACTGGGAGGGGCTTACTTTCTTCTTTTTTTTCTGATGTGATCCAGTCCCAGCTGTGCCTCATTAACTGCTGTCACTTTAATCCTCTTAGTCAAATCCCATAATTTCGTCCATCAACAAAAACACATGCAACAGTGTGAGGCCCCGGCTCCAGCCATTTCAAGATGGACGACCAAACACCAGCGACTCCTCTCGGTTTTCGACGAGAAGAAAAAGTGCTTCTGGAATGTCATCGACTTCTCAGAGCAGAGCTTTTTGTTAATCTTTTTTTGAACTCTCTGGATTTCTGGGAAGAGATTTGCGGTTAGTTGCTCTGGTCTCATCATGAGCGGATCCTCTCGGGAAGGGATCCGGGCTCCCAGGATTCCCGCCGTCAAGCTCGGCCACCCTGGTGAATTCATTTGAAGATGTATGACTGGTTGAGTCTGCGCCTCCCTGTGGCCCCCGCAGTCCGTGATGAAAGCTATTTTCCTCTCCTTCCCTGGCACTGACAGCTGCATGGTGTTTGCTCCTCACCAGCAACACTTCAGTACCGTCCAGCTCTATCTATAGATCCTCGTGAGGACTATTTCAGTCTGGCTCGCAGCTATGAATACAACATTAACCAGTGATTATCTGTTGCTTCGTGTTACTGCACTGCGCAAGTCGTGGATGGAAATTCCACTGTTTGTGATACCAATCTCAACACGATCATCCAAATGTCAAGACGTCCCCGGAGAGCATTTGTAACGCACGTAGAGCGGCTGGTTGGTTTTAATGCTGACATTTATGAGCAATGGGAGACCGACGTCTGCGCCCAAGGATTCCTCTTCAGCGTCGGGGAGAGATCGTCCTTTAATTGCTGGTACGAGAGAATCGATCTGTCAGGTAGTATTTTCCTGAGCAGCAAATGAGTTTCCCTGGAGGCCGTTTGACTTGGCGAGGGTTCGTGGTGGAAGGACTCGTGTTGCTAAGACGACGTGAGACGCGTGTAAATGGTGGAACAACAGAATGATGTGGTGAAAAGGTTAAGGTATTCAAGTTGAGAAGTCGTTGATATGGTGATGGCGTTAAAGGGATAGATAATAGCAAAAGATACCAAATTCAAACTTCACTCATTTTCTACTCTCATGTCGACTAATTTTGGATTATTTCCAGAGTAATCTGTTCTTTTTAGAGTTCTAGACAAAACTGTTTGTTCATTTTAATGTAGCGACTGGAGCTCAGTTGTCTTCGTCTTCATCCTTGTCCAAAGAAAGCCATTTAAAAACCTCAAAAAACCTCCATACTGCTCGTCTGTAACATCCCTCTTGGATTGAAGCCCCGACATAGAAGAGAAAGAAGGAGAAAAGTGAGGGCAAGGATGTCCTCTGAAAATAATAGCAACCTTTAGTTGACATGAGGGTAAGTAGAACATTTTTGGGTGAATAATCACTTTAATATTATTTGAAACTATAAAAGCACTGAGACTGAAACTCCCATTATTAAAGACTTGGATTTTCTCACTAGAAAGTTCTGGTATGAACTCTATTTCTCTTTTGAGAGGTAATTAAACCGTTAAGCTACAAAAAGTTTTCCTTTACATATAAGACATTCTTATAATAACTATAAGGGAGCCAGTGGTTTTGGTTGTGAAGGAATAAAATCCAGTGTGTAACTCACTCAGGATTCAGAAAATGGAGACTTCACTTCAGAAAATATATTCATTTTTGAATTTTACTTAAAGTGTCTTATCATGACAAAGTTCTCTCAAGAAACTTTAAGTAAGACTTTATCGGAGAAAAGAAAAACTGATCCAGCAACTCAACGAGTGAATCACAGCGTGGCAGTGCAGAGGAAAAACGCCCTTTTTAGAAGGCAGATACCTTGAGCAGAACCAGACTCCTTGTTGACGGCCTCCTGCTGTGACCAGCTATGGGGGGGGGGGGGGGGGGGGGGGTTGACAGATGGATGGAGAGAAGAGTGAGGGAGGATACAGAGAGAGAGAAAAGAGAAGGTTAGCATATCCTACAGTTTTGAAAATGACGTCTGTTACCAGCACAAAGCGCTTTAACAATCAAAAACAATACACAGTTAAAATATATACTTCAAAAGATCAAGACACATAAGACAAACACAGGAGTCCAAGAAAATCGGGGAAAAGCACAAATAAAAACGTTTTAAGATGTTTCTTGAAGGAGTCAGTAGATCCATCAAACAGAGAGGGATGTTTCACTTGCACACACACAGAGTGAAGTTATCCACTGATTTACTGTCAAAGAGAAAGTCTTCATTAATAATATTGAGACAGACGTTTGAGAATCAAGGACATTAACCAGAGCGAGCTGTTGTTCAGGTTGTGCTTTGCAAACATTCCGTAGAAGCAACGCAGCAAAACAAACTTGTTCCATCACGAGAAACAACAACACTCTGCACTTCACGAATAGTTTATTGCGATTAGGGAGAAGACACAAGTTCTCAGTCGTCCCAGGTGAAGAAGATCAAGACAACGAAGAGACAAACAGCAACAACAAGAAAATAAAGAAAAAGCACAAATAAGAATGTATTAAGATGTTTCTAGGAGTCAGTAGATCATCAAACACAGAGGGAGAGGAAGATCGTTCCAAAGCTTAGGAGCAACAGTCTGGAAGGAATTATCTCCTCTGGTCCGGAAGCATGTTCAGGAACCATCAGTAGATTCTGATCCACAGACCTCAGAGCCTGAGCTGGGGTGTAAGGCTGGATCAGATCAGTGATAGAAGGTCTGACCATATATACAGTACATCTGAAAGTAAGAACCAGAATTTTAAAATGGATCCTGAAAGAAACTGGCAGCCAGTGAAGAGTTTTAAGGATCAGAGAAATGTGAGTTCTTCTATGAGTTTTGTTTTGTATGAACTGCTGGCGAGACAGTTCCTTCTTGTTTAGACACAAAAATAAACTGTTACAATAGTCAAAACGAGAAGACACATAAAAAAAACAAAAAACGTTTTTTTGGTCAGTTTTTTGCAGTGATGTACTAGTCCTTGTCAAATACAATACCAGGTTTGTCAGTATTACTCAATATACATTTTCAAAGCATAGTTGATCAAAACTATGAGTTTATGTTCATGTTTATTACTGACGATTAGTTTTAATCAGTAAAGCATTTATTTCTACACCCCTATGTTGTATAATGTTATATTTTCTACTAAATGTATTACGTATATATACAGTATATATTGACAAATGTGGTAGAAATATTGACGGATGAAAAGTTGTCATATCGTTGTTCACTAGTACTCAATGCGAAATAAGACTGAACCGCTTTACTTATTTGTCGAGCCATTCCAGCAGCAGGGCTTCGTGGCATGAACCTTGTTCAGACCTCCTTCCAAGTCGATGTGGCTCCATTTTCCCATCCTCATCCTCAGCTGCCTTCATCGTCCGCTTCACCAGGATCAGCTTCACTGCTTCACACTCTTGTACGTCGTCCATTAAAGCGTTTAAGCTCAAATGTTTGCCGTCAGTGGTGCCCACAACCCAAAGAAAAAGTATGTGAAATATATCTGCAAACATTCAGTCGAACACACAATAAAATGAGCACACACAGACACACACACAAACACACACACATGGGTCTACACAGATGGAAGCAGATGCAAATCTGCATGCACTCTATTTCGCTCCGACTTAAACGAAGCAGGGAAATTGAAATGCAGGTTCATAACAGAGCAATTTACTCATGTTTAGGGTGGAAAATAAAATGGTGCGAGGCCTGATGTGAGAGGCGATGATAGTGTGCTGAAGCGAAACCTCCGCACAGTTGATAGCATCACATCCGAAATGATTTATCTGAAATACTCTGAATTCATTTCCACGTGTTGAGAAATGAAGTCAATCAAATACAAAACCACAAACATTTCAAACGATTAAATTAATGATCAGTTTCCTTTTTTAAGGTGTTTTTCTTTTGTTGGAGCGTTTGAATCATTGGCTGCAATCAATATGTAATTATGTATACTTAAAGCCATTAGTTCATACTGTGTATATGCCACGTGTTTGCTCATTTGTTTTAACAACCTTGTTTTTATTTAGTCTTCTCTAAGAGGCCAGCGAGACTTTCTGAGTAAATTGTGCCCAGACTTTAGTGAAATTAGGACATTTTTGTTTTGTTTCTTTCTGAATTTTTTTCCTTCCAATTTCAGTCATTAACATATTCTTTTCAAAATGTGAAGGATTTTGATCAAACATTTATACAGAAAAGTCTTTTTTTTCTTTCTCTTTATATTATCATTCATGTTCCAACAGGTGAGTGACACCCCGGATATTCCCGAGTCCATCGTATCACTTCTGTAGATCTGTGGGAGGAAATTGGAGTGTCTTGACGAAACACAATAAGAAGAATTTCCTTTTTTTTTTTTTATAAAGATTTGCGTTGTATTCATTGTTTTATATATAGGATGCGTTTGCTTTAGCCCTACACATGTATTTTTATAGAGTTGAAACCTTGGTAAGTAATTGATTGAAAAAGTGAAAAAAGTCATTTTTCTTTTCTTTTTGTCATGTAATAAATTTCTATTTTTACATCCAGTAAAAAGGTTTTTTAACGATCCAAATTTGGCTGGTAGCCAATGAATTAAACTACACATGAGAAATTGAGGGCAAACTCCACTTCTTGCTCACATTTACTATGATCTGTCCATTGTTTCGATCAAACACATGTCGGGCAATTGTGGAACTGAGCTGCTTGGCAGAGTGCTGTGATCGGGTTTAGCGCCTCAGGGTGATCAGTTTCAGTTCTTGACCTAAATGTCGCTGGAACAAATTGTACACGTTTCACTGTGTTCAGGGGTTTTTAGAGCATTTTTATCAGGAGCAGCAATTTTGGGTAAAGCAGGTATAAAGGCAAGAGCCGGAGCTTTGAGTGCACGACAAGAGTTAGAGTAGCAGCGAAAATGTTCAATCAGCGAGTTTAAAGTCCATAAAATGTTTGAGAGTGGAACCAAATATGCATGTGCGGATAGAAAGCAGAAATCCAGGAGGAAAAAAAATGCTCTAAAGGTTGGATTAAAATGCAAAAGTCGTCCCAGACTTCATGTTTTTGATTAAAGTCAGTGAAGTATCAACGACCAGACCTTATGTCCACAATTGTATTTCTCTTTCTTGACGCTAAACCCTGAATTAATCACCAACACTCTTCTCCTCTTCTTGTGATTCTGCTGCTTTTCTCTAACCTGCTGCTGCTGCTGCTGCTGCTGGTGTTTCTGAAGGTTTGACTTCACGGCGATTCCAGAAGTCACAAGGGAGGATGTTTGTTTTTTAAACTGCATCGAGGGTTTCTGCGAGAATGAACATCAGAGACTTGAAGCGAAGATGCAGAAACGTGTCAAATGTTTATGCACAATTACACCGAGACACAATGATCAGTCCAGATAACCAGTCCCGAAAGAACATCGCTGACGTGGACGACTGACTGTCAGGTGAGTCTCGTGATGCAGGTGAGACGAGGCTCCACGAGAAACAAGAAAATGTTCTTCAACGAGTCATTCTTAGACATTTATTCTGCACAAATACATTTCCCATATCAATAATTATTTCATTTTACCCTTTAATGTTATCCTAACTTCATCTTTGCCACCACATAGTAGACAAGATACACACATTTAATAAATTATTTCTTCCTTTTTTTGGTAAAAAAATCTGATTTTTATTGTCCTTAAACTTGCTACAAGAAATCATAGGTCTGTTGTTTGATTATATATTTAATATATTTTTAAAAGTGTGTTCTTCATCTCTGGATTACTTAAAGGATATTCTAACTACCAAAAAAAAATTACAATATTGTGTGGGAATTGGCCTGCTTGAGATCTTGGTGTTTGAATCATGTTTTCCCATATGTGTGATATCACCTAAAGAAACAGTGCCTTTGTACTGACAATAACATGTCAGTGTTCCAGTGGTTTGTAGTTTTCTACTACTTGGACTAAAATTTTGGAAACAGAAAGAAAAGGACTCACACTTGTCTTACACCGTTTTTTGAACATCTGCATGATCGAACTCTTGGTATCATGTTTGGCTAAGAATGCATGAGTCAATCAAACCATTTCAAAGACAGTTCACAATATCGTTCTACGTGGCTCGCCGGATTCTTGCTAAAAGTAGATAGTTCTATTTATTTTGACCTGTTAGAATGTTCAAGAGTTTAAGTTAAGAAAAGGAACAGAGATTATCGATGTCTTAAATAATACAGCAGTTAATACAAAACTCTGCAGCCAGAATTCTGAGCCGCTCTAGTAGAAGAACTCACATTTCCCCCGATCCTTAAAACTCTTCACTGGCTGCCAATTTCTTTCAGGATTAATTTTAAAATTCTGGTTCTTACTTTCAAAACTATTCACGGTCAGTCCTTCCATCAGTGATTCTGATCCACAGACCTCAGAGCCCGAGCTGGGGTGTAAGGCTGGATCAGAATCTACTGATGGTTCCTGAAAACGCTTCCAGATCTACTGACTCCTTCAAGAAACATCTTAAGAGATTCTTATTTGAGATTTTTATTCATTACCTAGTTGTGTTTGTCTCTATGTTGCCTTGACCTTTTAGGTTTCTTGGCCCCTGGTCAGAGCAAGTCTTGGCTCCATGTCCCTGCTAACAGGACGTAGACCTTCAAAAAATTCTCACCTACGTCCAACATGAGTCCACAGGCTGTATTTTGACAGTTTGATGAACAAACCGATCTGCGAGGGGGAAAAAGACCACACAGCCCAACATTAGTGGTATCAGAAGTCTGTCGCCACTTATTTGGATGACGTGAGTGCGTGGGCTTGTTTTTTTCGCGACCTTTGTCGCGACGGCCTGTCGTGCGTTTTCTCTCCGGAGGAGATGATTAATATCTGATATTTACATTACTTCCCTGAAGGCGTCCTCAATAGGCTTTTCTCGCATTTGTCATTTCGGCGGCGGCGTTTGTCAAATGGAAACAAAATAGAAAATACAGCCTGGCGGGGTTTTTTTTTTGCTGCGGCGAGACTCCTGAAGCTTTTAATAACACAAAAATAAAGCAAAGTGTCGACATGGCGCCGTCACGCTGCGCAGAAGTGTTCTTTGGCGAGAGTAAACAACGCTTCGTTCTATGGGGGGGGTCGCGATGTGCGACACTCGCTTAATTAGAGCCGTGATTGGACGGCCACAGTTCATAAAACCCACCATAACGCCGCCCCCCCCCCCCTTCCCCGAGCTGCCGATCCTTCTCCACCATTGGTTTACTGCACGACGTCCCCAGATGTCTTCGTGTCTTCACCTTTTCATGTTTCACTCCTCGCTTCCTTTTCTCTCTCTCAACACTTCACGGCTTATTTCTTCCCCTCCTCTCGAGTGTGGCAGTGGATTTGAAAAAAAAAAAAAGGAGAAGAAGAAGAAACGTCGAGTTGAAGGGGGAAGTGAGGAAGTCTTGAAGGTGTCCTGAGAGCACTTTTGCTTCGTCGGAAACCGCTTCTGTTAATCCTGCGAGTGTCGCCGCTCTGCTCTGCATCGCTAACACACGGCGAGAGACGAGTGTTAACTTTTTTTTCCCTCTCGTCTATCTTCGGTCACCGGGCGGCTAATAACGGGAGCGGCCTCTGCTTCGTCATCATCATCATCATCATGAGCTGGAAAGATGAACTTCCCGTCGTTAGAGGATCTGCCCGACTGTTTTCCAAGCAGCGTGATTGGTAAACAACAGCCGCTGATGAGCCGCGAATGACTTATTTGTCGTCGCCGCTAATCGAAGCCTCGCATTACACTCTCCGCCTCGTCTTGTGTCCCCGTCGCTACTTCATTTTTTTTTTTCCCGGAGGTCTGTTCCCGGGGGCAGCGTTTATACTGCAGCTGGCCCCTCCGCTACGATCATAACTTAATGTGTCAGGTAATGGGCCGCGCCGTGCGAGCGAGCTGACCTGTTGGGCGCGAGGCTGCCTGACTGCGGTAATTACACCTGTGCGCCGTCTAAACGAGCGTGATTAGCTCGTAACAAGATTGCGAGAGTGAAGGGCTGTGATTAGACAATTGTGTGTTGATTCATACGCCAGCGGGAATTAACTAATAACCGCGGCACGATTAAAGATGAGGCTTTTGTTTACATGTGAACAACATACATGTTATTTCGGTGCTCGGAAAGTATTTCTTTCTTTTCTTTTCACATTTGGCTTGATCTCAACCTTTGAGATATTTAGGTCTATAAAGACCTATTAAAGTGTCTATGTGTGTGTGTGTTGAAGTGTGTATGTGTGCGTGTGTTGTTGTTGCATTGTGTCATCAGTGTGTGTTTGTGCAAAACTCTCTTTTCATTTAAATATTTACATTAGAAAATGATCTTTAGCTCCGCCCACTGAAAACACTTTGTTGTTCTGGAGATGAAATCTTGTTGACCATAACCACACCCACTCTGCTGTGATTGGTCAAGCATGGAGGTTTGTCACCTTGCGTTATCAATCCTGGAAGTCTCTTCGTGATTAGAGCTGGCTGGAGGAGTGAAGCCATTATTACGTCATAATGGACTCTCGTAACCTCTCGTTCGCCCAGATTTCATAGATAGATAGATAGATAGATAGACAGATGGATGGACAGATAGATGGATGGATGGATGGATGGATGGATGGATGGATGGATGGATGGATGGATGGATGGATGGATGGATGGATGGATAGATGGACAGATAGATAGATAGATAGATAGATAGTTAGATGGACAGACAGATAGATTTTTTTTTTTAGTTGTTATCTATATAAATCAAGCTCATCATATACAATATTACTTATTACACAAATATATGTTTACAGTATGGTTATTCAATTTGAAATTTTATATATTATATAATATGAATTACAAACATAGTTTCTATTCAAATCAAGAGTTTGGATTTTTGAAACTATGATTATAGGGAAATCTGGAGAACATTAATCATTCAGTGTGAAGAAATAAAGAAGTGATGAAGTGAGAAAAAATGTCGTTTCAATAGCTGTGAATACGAGCGATGTGTGGAAAACAGATGCTGAACACGTAATGATGTCTGTGGAAAAGATTGAATGTTTGCACGCTTGCAGAGAAATGATCATGAAGTATTTATACTTTCTCATCTGATCCCATCACAAGATTATCCCTCTTTTTTTATTTCTCTTTTATCCGCCGTCCAGTCCGGACATAATCAGGTCAGAGTGCGATTGCCGAGAGTTTGAACTGGTGGCACTGAAGTGACAACAAAAGCGTGAGGATTAGGTTGTGTAAGAGGACGGTCAGTGAGTTCTGCTCCACGTTAGAAGGTCGAGGCATGAAAACAAAACGCTTTGAAACAACAAGTGAAGCTTCAGTCGTTGATCTACAAGTGAAGATCTGAGCATCGACTGCTTCATTAGTAGTTCATCTGCTTCTTCTATCCTACGTTTAGTCACGTTTGGCTCCATGACTGAGAAGATGAAACGGACGATGGCGAGAGAAGAAGCTCTAATATTCCCCAGGCTGCTAATAAGACACGTTGAAGCACCATTCGTGATGATATTCACAGGGAAATGACTTGTAATTGTGTTTCATTGCACAACATCAACTTTATCGTTGTTCTAAAGGGAATTCTGCATCAGTTTGTTAAGAACTGAAACAACAGTTTTATAGCATATTGTTTATGATTTAATATCTGTGTAATGTTTGCACTTCCAATTTCGTACTTCCTTTTATTCCAAAATTTGTATCTTATTTAGGTTTAATTGTGCATGAACTTTGACAGATAAAACACATAAAGTGCGTCGATAAACTGACTGAACTTATATGTTATGTTGTGTTTTTTCTACATTAAATGGATTAGTATTCAATTAACATAAATATTAACACATGTATTTCTCTCCACTAGTCTTTACTGAAATTTAAAAATAATATTTAATAACTAGTGTTGTCGTCAAGACCTCATTCATGGAGACCATCGAGACCAAAACAGCGAGACGACATTTGGAAGACCAGAGAATGGAGCAAGACTTTTAAGAGCGAGACGAGAGAGAGACATTTAGAGACCGAGACGAGAGAGAGACATATATTGACCGAGGCGAAAGCAAGACATCTGGAGACTGAGACGAGAGAGAGACATTTAAAGACCAAGCGAGAGCAAAACATTTAGAGACCGAGATGAGGGAGAAACATATAGAGACCGAGCAGAGAGCAAGAAATTTGGAGACTGAGATTAGAGGAAGACATCTGGAGACTTAGACAAGGGCTAGACATTTGGAAATCCAGACGAGTGCAAGACATTTGGAGACTGATACGAGAGCAAGACATCTGGTGACTGAGATAGGAGCAAGATATTTTGGAAACCCAGACGAGAGCAAGACATTTGGAGACCCAGACGAGAGCAAGACATTTGGAGACTCAGACGAGAGCAAGACATTTGGAGAACCAGACGAGAGCAAGACATTTGGAGACCCAGACGAGAGCAATATATTTGGAGACCGAGACAAAAGCAAGACATTTGGAGACCCAGACGAGAGCAAGACATTTGAAGAACCAGACGAGAGCAAGCTATTTGGAGACAGAGACGAAAGCAAGACATTTGGAGACCCAGACGAGAGCAAGACATTTGAAGAACCAGACGAGAGCAAGCTATTTGGAGACAGAGACGAAAGCAAGACATTTGGAGACCCAGATGAGAGCAAGATATTTGGAGACCGAGACAAGAGCAAGACATTTGGAAATCCAGACGAAAGCAAGACATTTGGAGATCGAGATGAGAGCAAGACATTTGGAAACCCAGCAAGAGCAAGACATTTGGAGATCGAGACGAGAGCAAAACATTTGGAGACCCAGACGAGACCAAGATATTTGGAGGCCGAGACAAAAGCAAGACATATGGAGAACGAGACGAGAGCAAGACATTTGGAGACCAAGACGACAGCAAGATATTTGGAGGCCGAGACAAAAGCAAGACATTTGGAGAACGAGACGAGAGCAAGACATTTGGAGACCAAGACGAGAGCAAGACATTTGGAGACCAAGACGAAAGCAAGACATTTGAAGACCCAGACGAGAACAAGACATTTGGAGAACGAGACGAGAGCAAGACATTTGGAGACCAAGACGAAACCAAGACATTTGGAGACCCAGACGAGAGCAAGATATTTGGAGACAGAGATGAAAGCAAGACATTTGGAGACGGAGACGAGAGCAAGATATTTGGAGACCCAGACGAGAGCAAGATATTTGGAGACAGAGATGAAAGCAAGACATTTGGAGACCCAGACGAGAGCAAGACATTTGGAGACAGAGATGAAAGCAAGACATTTGGAGACCCAGACGAGAGCAAGATATTTGGAGACAGAGATGAAAGCAAGACATTTGGAGACCCAGACGAGAGCAAGACATTTGGAGACAGAGATGAAAGCAAGACATTTGGAGACCCAGACGAGAGCAAGATATTTGGAGACAGAGATGAAAGCAAGACATTTGGAGACCCAGACGAGAGCAAGACATTTGGAGACAGAGATGAAAGCAAGACATTTGGAGACCCAGACGAGAGCAAGATATTTGGAGACAGAGATGAAAGCAAGACATTTGGAGACCCAGACGAGAGCAAGATATTTGGAGACAGAGATGAAAGCAAGACATTTGAAGACCCAGACGAGAGCAAGACATTTGGAGACCCAGACGAGAGCAAGACATTTGGAGACCCAGACGAGAGCAAGACATTTTGAGACCCAGACGAGAGCAATATATTTGGAGACCGAGACGAGAGCAAGACATTTGGAGACCAAGATGAGGCCGAGACATTTTTGGAATGAGACGAGAGCAAGACATGACAAGTTTAGGTCATAACAACATTAAACACTTTTAATAATTGATCAGTCGTTTAAGTCTGAGAACTAGCACAGAAAACACATCAGCTACTGATACAATAATTGATCGTTTAACGTATTAAAAATGTGTTTCTGACAAGATTTCTGAAGACATTTGACAGCAGGTGAGTCACAGGTGACTTCTGGGGGTACCGTCAGTTCAGTGAGTCAGGTGGAGATGGATGAAGACAAGACTGAGATGAGAACCTTATAAAGTGGTCTTGAGAGCAACACTGATCCATTACTACAACACTTATCACTGAAAATGTAGTTTTGTCTCATTTGGTTCTTCAAAAACTGGCTCTTTTCAGTGTCATTTCATTTTTTTTAAAGATGTGTACTGACTGGAAACCATGCTCTTTCTCTGAGGTCGCATCATTAGAAGGCAAGCTTGAGCGAATGATGAGGAAGCAAATTAAATGTGTCACAATAATCTGGAAAATAATCTGACGACTGCCAGGTCTGACAGACTCGCTTCACTCCATATTGGCCCTAAAAGACAGGATACACAAACCAGTCGGTGGGAAACGATCCAATTCCCCCTCCCTCGTCTGACGCTGCCTTAAGTGACACAATGCAGACTTAAAAATTGCAAAAGCATTTATACGACTGCAGTTTTCTATTTGAAGTAGCTCAAAAAAGTCAGTAGATTCAAGACAGATGCCAAGTTATAAACATGGACAGTGTTATTAGCTGCAGAGCGTCAAATTGAATTATTTTATAAACAGTGTACATTGTACACATAATGCTCATAGCTAAAATAAAAAAAAATAAGAAACCAAAGATGGCAATAACACACTGAAAAAAAATATAAATGCAAAACTTATTTTTGCTCATATTTTTCATGAGATGAACTCAAAGACCTGCATAAACAATACGACCATTTCTCTTATATTCTCTAATATCGAATATTGTTCACAAATGTGGCTAAATCTGTGATAGTGATACTCTTTTGCCGAGATCATCCATCCCACCTCACAGGCATATCAAGATAATTAGACAGCAGGTGTACCTTAGACTGGCCACAATAATAGGCCACTCTGAAACATTCAGTCGTATCACAGGGCAATTTTGAGGGAGAGTGCAATTTTCATGCTGACAGCAACAATGTCCCCCGTGAATGAACGAATTGAATGTTGATTTCTGTACCATAAGCAAAGGGCATTTCAGAGAATTTGGCAGTTCAACCATTTGTAACCACACCAGCCAAGGTCCTCCACTCGGACAGCTGCTGCATCAATTGGTTTGCATTACCAAATTGTTTCTGCAGTAACTGTCAGAAACCGTCAGGAAATGACGCAACAGCTTCTTCTTCTACTACTATTTAACGATGCTTGCAACCAGCTGTAGGAACACTATCGACACCTGCTTTTGCAAGTTTGGAAGAAGAAATAACCGAAAAATATGAGAATCGAAATATTCGCAAGATATTTAAGCCAGTATCAGCACCAAAGAAGTGTCATCCTCCAACTGTTGGCTGAAAATGCAACTGCAAGTTTATGCATATATATGCATATTTATATATGACGTAACCTCCGTTAACAATGTCTCTAAGATGGCAGCCGTTTAGGTTAGTTACTTACGCACTAAAAATACTAACTTTGAGTACGCTAGTATGCGATTTGAGACACAGATTCGTCGTCATAACCAACTTGAGCTGCTCAGACACCATCTTCTCCAAGATCCTGGAGAAGACACTTACACCACGATAGCAATTACTCTTTAATACAATAAGTTTTTACAATTACTTTTATATTGCTATGTCCAGTCATTCTTCCCTATGTGTCCAAAGCATCCAAGTAGCATCTCTCTGATAACTTTACAGTATTTCTAATTTGGTTCATACTCCCAATGCATTCCTGAGTATCTTCAACTCTGACCTTAGTGCTGTTTTTCAAATAGCGCACTTCTCTAAGTGCACTTCTTTACGGGACACTGTAAGAGACTGCACATACTTGTGCAGTGCTCAAATGTGGACAGGGTAGTACTGTCTCACATTAAACTGTAATTCTACCAAAAATGCTACACACTCACAGGAAATGACTCGACAACTTCTTCTTCTACTACTTTTTAACGCTGATTGTAACGTGTCATTGAAACACTATCATCGACACTTGACAACACTTTTCTCCAATTTAATTAAGTTGTGTTTCATTGTGTTATTACCGTTGTTTTGTGGTAAAATTAGTGTTTTCTCGAGACATTAACATCAGTTTCTGCTCTGAAGACGCGTCGTCAGTGACGTAGCTTCAGTTTAGCGCCATCTACGTCACTAAGATGGCGACCGTTGAGGGTGGAAAGTGTCCATCGATCCACACTTAATTTTCTGGCTGCTATATTATGCCACACTGCTCAGTGTGTGTGAAATCAAAAGAAGAAAATGTATGTGAAACCAAAGAACTGGAGACAAACAAAAGAGCAAACTCAGCCGTGAACATCTTTGGTGTTTACGACTCTGGTCTAATGAAGCCATGAATCGTCTTCATGACCTCCGGGGCACGACGACACACTGATCTCCTCAGGTAAAGAGCCCGGAGCTCATCTCCCACCTCGTCATCTCCCTCGGCCGCCGCCACTTCCCCGGGCCCTAATGAGTTATTGACCCCCCGCCGGTGAGGGGAATAGACTTTGTCTTGCAGGCTCTTCATTACAGGCGGCAGCTGTGGCGTTTGTTGTCCCCGTGACCGTGTGGGTAAACAATCACATGTGCGGCTATTTATACTCATTTGTTTTAGCGTTTTACATTCTGCAGGCGGGCGGGGGGGCCGAGGAGGGCGAGGAGGGACGCGTCCTGAAGAGTCATCCCAGTGTTTGCGCTAGAGGTCTCAGTAAATCCCTGTCAGGATTACAAGGATTGCCTTTAATTTAATCATCGTTGTTTGTCAAATACAGGTTTATAAGACTCACCGCTCGAGCCTCGGAGCGACAGTGACAACATGAACCTCTCCCTCCCTCCGGTCATGTGACCCGGCGCTGAGGAGGGAAGTTCTCATGTCGGTAGATCTTCATCCATAAGTACCTGAGACAAACGTTGATGAGACACAACGTGGAGTCAAAAGCTCTTTAAATCACCTGAACGTGGAAAAGATTGAATCTGGACGTCGTTGGTGATGAAACTAAAACGACCTGAGCAGATGTTTCACGACTTGCTTTGGTCCCCGTCCGTATGTTTGCTGTCCTGACTTGTTAGGGTCGCGTGTTCGTGTGCAGTGATGACTGCACTTGTTTTCTAGGACGTCCTCTCGTACTCAGCTGACCCGCTCAAAAGTCATTTGTTTAATGGATTCAAGGTAGTTATTATATTTGAATAATTTAATTAAACAATTGCTTTATTGAAGGTTTTTCATTTCATTTTTTATCATCATAATTTAAACTAAATGGGTTTTTTAAACTCAAATCTGATCAAGTAGCTTGGTTTTCTTTCAGTGCTGTCTGGTGACACTTTTTATACTAGAATATTAAATAAAGGTTCAGAGCATTTCTTTCTTAATATTTTTTAACTTGAATATAAAAAAAAAAAAAGAAAATCATTTTAAATGGAAAAAAAAAGAAAATCGAATTATTAATTAATTTATATATATATATACAGTATATATATATAAAAAAATCAATCTTAAATATAGAAATAATTGAGTTAAATACCAAAAAAATGCTATTCAAATTTATAACATTTAATAAAACTTTTAAGATTCTAAAGACACTGATATAGTATATTTTCATCGTGTCCGGGTTATGATATGATGGTTCAGGCAGGAAATGAGTCATAAAAGCTAAAGTGCTTCCTGTAAATTAATAAAATTAAAAGGATATTTTCAGACATTAAATGATTTTAAATTGACAACATGACTTGACAACATAACACAACCCTCCGTGACGACTCTCAATTTGTAAATCTTCAAACACCAGATCAGCTGTTTTGATTGACGCACAGATGAACCAATCAAAGCGTCCCATTGGTTTGTGGGGGGCCTGGTCCAATCAGCTGGACCTTCACTAACATTGTTTTCTGTGAGTGTGTAGAGTCAATAAAGTTATACATGGACTTTTATTAACACAATCAAATATCAAACAGACAAACGTGTCGTATACACACATGTGTGAGTCTCAGCACTAACGGTGTGAGTCGTCACAAAATGAATCGTGACTCTACACACACCTTCCATCCATCAAAACTCGAATGACCCGACGTCGCTGTGATGGAGTTCGAAATATTTCCACAGCGTCTGAATAAACAATGCAAAAGTAGAAATTAATTACCGCGTCTGAAGACTGATGTAATACTTGGACCTCTGCCTCTGTGTGACGGTCCTTAATCCGCAGCAGCAGCTTCTCTTGCCTCAGTGTTTCATGACGATAAGTCGCACAAGTTAAGTTGCCAAATTGAAATTTACACTTCAATAAACCAAAGTTTATGAAATCCAATTGAAACAAAACAACGCTTCCAGAAAGTGAAAAGACTGTAATTAACAGATAATTACAGGCTTAAGGAAACCTTGTAAACAACAATAAATGTATTATTTGTTGATCTATAATCTGATCAAGTTCAATATATAAAGAACCTTCATCCAGTTCCAATGACAAGAGACAAACGTTTTTAGCTTTTATGCGATTTCACTCAGAGTCTCGTCATCGAAAACTATTGGAACATTTAAACTGTTTTAATATTGTTTTTATTTCCTAATTAAAATAAAAAAGGGTAGTTTATATTCTTTGGCTGATTTATATAGTTTAAAATGAAGCTTGCTAAGGGGCCACACTGGACACACCTGCCGTAATATTAAAATAGAGAAAGTAAAACCGAGATAATGCAGAGGATACGATAGAAACAGCAGTCCAAACAAAATGGAATGAAAGTTACAGCAGTCTTCTAGAGACAATCTGTTTATCAGTTGACTTACGCAGATGTCTGTCCTTGTCCTTGACTAGCTGGCAACATCGAGAGATTGTTTGTTTTTCTCAGTGAGTGTTGACTTGACCTGATCTAAGAAATAGCTGAGCACTTTCTAAAGAGAGGCAATGATTATTTCATATGAATTAAATATGAAACAAAATATAAGTTTATCAAGTGAAATTTGTGTTAAATCTAGATGATCGATTTCAGTAAAGTTGTCATATCCTTACAAATTGAAGGACACTTTTGTAACTCACATTAAACATTTTTGTTACTAAAATACACATGGAACTTTCACCCTTAAAGGTACGTGTCCAGGTTACTGTTGCATAACACCTTTTTTTTAACTGACGAGTAATAAATACATTTCAACAGAACAGATATTCATTTGATCATCCCTGTTAGTCACTTGGAGGTTTATTTTGTAATATACAGTTACAAGCCAATCAGTGTCGTCGTCACCAGTTTTTGGGAAAGTTCACTTTCCAAATGAACTAGTTCAACTAATTCTAAATAACTAGTTTAGTTCATAATTGAACCTTTCAAAAGTTCACGGCTCCAAGAACGAACTGATTCACAGTTTCTGTGTTTTCATATGTTACGACAAGCTCTTAAAAAATCATATATATAATAAAGTCATCAATAATTAAATCTGTTTTAACATTAAAAGTACGAGTCAGAGTTCATAGTCAGAATCAATAAAAGAAAACTAAAGGAGTCGTATGTGTTGTTGTGGGATAAAGTGAAGAATACATTGAGTAAATGTAAATAAAATAAGAAGAATAAAATACAATAAAAATAAGTGACTCTTACATCAAAGTTTCATATAAATATTAAACAACTGTTTTAAGAGCCGCATTTCCGTTTATCCACAGTAGCAGTGATGCGTTCATGGTCATGACGATCAAATTTGATATTTAAAGTCAGTGGGCAAGTCTGCAAATCAATGTAAATATGACCTGGTGATCAAACTTGTTTAAATGATTATAGAAATAATCCTTGATACGAGTGTGTCGACTTAATAGCTGTAGCTTCACCTGCCGCTCTTTGCCGCTGATGCATGATGGGTTGTTTTTACACAATACATTAAGAGGTGTTTACAGTGTGTTTCAGCAGCATGAAGATGAACTTAGGGAGTGAGACGTTCACTGACTCCAGAATGAACACGTTCACAGTAGCGTTCGTCAGGCAGTAATAAACTACCTTCAATTCCCGTTTGACCGAAATACGAACAAGTTCAATGAACTATCGATCAATGAACTTGTTCAGACACGACACTGGTCTACCGAGGTATGTATCGTCGGACCAGGAAGTGACAAACGGAAAAATATCATCTTTTTGTTGATATAAACCTTCTGTGTGATACAAAATGTCCTCAAATCATCAATCATCAAACGAACAGAAGGATCTGCAGAAGCCGAGAAGAAAAGGTAGAAGTAGGATTGTAACCGCGGAAGGTTATCGAACAAAATTTAAAAAAAGGCTGAGGCCAGTACCAACCACGGAAGCAAGACGTTCTGGCAACCGTTGCGAAGAGCTCATGATGAAACTGGAGTTTCTTCAGAGACCGAATAAAATGGGATCAAATACACCAAGAGAACCGAACGGGAAACAAACCAATTAAACCAGGAACACAAATGAGGGACTCGATGATATCAAGATCAGGTCCTTCTTTCAAGCCTTTGACAGACGTCATCTGCGCGAACTCCACTTGCATCTGAAGTTCAACAAGGGGTGGGTTAGTCCTCCCCGGCACCTGAGAGGAACGCTCCCCCGGGAGCATGAGTAATGCTCACATGAAGCCTCCTTCATCTCCTCTCCCAGACAAAAGCACGGTTCACTTCTGCTTCCAGCAGAGACAATGTCGGCGTTACCCAAAATAGCTGTTTAAATATGGTTTGACTCATTAAATCAATCAATTATTTATGTCCCGTATGCCGGGGATGAGACACAGTCAGCTCGGGACGAGTGTTCCTCCCACGAGCGTGTTTGTAATTGTTTTCCCATCCAATTCTCTGAAGGGAGAAGCTCTTGTCATCCGGTGAAGAGGTGTGGAAGGGATTAGACGAGAGAGGGACGAGGCTCGTCGTGGTGAATGTTGAATCTCCGACTCTCTAAACACAGTGTATCGGCGCCGGATCGCCCTCCGCTCCCTCGGAGTGAGCGCAAGGACACGTCGGCCGGGGAAATGTAAAGCAACGGCGAGCACAATTCCTTGCTCACCTTGTCCTGTCAGTTCCAACTTCTATTTCTTAAGGCCTTGAAGCGTTGCGGCAAAAAAAAAAAGAGCCCGATGTGTGTTTATCTGGCGCCGTGTAATTAAGAACCAAAAGACCTCCCTCCTGCCAGCGCGCCCTCACTGAAATAGTAATTCTTGCTTCAAGGACGATGTTTACCCTTCGAACGCTAAGCAGAGCAGATGTGAACACAAACCTTTTGTACCCAAATTTTCTGCGTCCGATAATTTGATTGATCATTATTGGTCATAAGTGAGTTTATAAGAGAGTCGATCTGCTCGGGCGTTATCCCGCAACAGATGCTGAGATACATTTGTCTGGATACGATTTAACCCAAGACCCTAAATCCCGCCATCATCGCAACAATTGGCTCAGATACTTATTTAATCCTCTGTTATTGGATCGGCTCTCCGTTGAACTGGACCTCCCATGATGCCGTGCTATAAATACCACACAAGTTCACTTGACCTCGCCGACACACTTTCCAGCTAAACAAAGGACGTCCCCTGACGTTTTTTTCAAGGGCTGGAGCTAAGAACGTTTAAGGATAAAGTTAAGGTTATGATGTATATTAATCTCTCGAGGCTGAATGATGTAATTGGAGGTTAGGACTCAACTCATCCATCCATCCATCCATCCATCCATCCATCCATCCATCCATCCATCCATCCATCCATCCATCCATCCATCCATCCATCCATCCATCCATCCATCCATCCATCCATCCATCCATCCATCCATCCATCCATCCATCCATCCATCCATCCATCCATCCATCCATCCATCCATCCATCCATCCATCCATCCATCCATCCATCCATCCATCCAACCATCCATCCATCCATCTATTCATCTATTCATCCATCCATATATTCATCCATCTTTTCATCCATCCATCCATCCATCTATTCAGATATTCATCTATTCATCAATCCATATATCCATCCATCCATCCATCCATCCATCCATCCATCCATCCATCCATCCATCCATCCATCCATCCATCCATCCATCCATCCATCCATCCATCCATCCATCCATCCATCCATCCATCCATCCATCCATCCATCCATCCATCCATATATTCATCCATCCATCTCAGTAAATTGAGTAAATTTTCCAGACTCTTATCTCTAACACCAAACATTGAAGCGACGCCCTGCAAAGTTTGAAATCATACATCAAAGTCTAGTAAAGTACGACACTTGGTTGCGGGAGAAAGTTACATCACAAGATTGTCGACGCATTTAAAGAAGAAAAAAAATCACTTAAACATTCAATCAAGTCCAGTGCGACGCCTTTCCCTGGTTAACATCTCCACGTCCATATGAAACGAAATAATAATAAATAATAATGATAATAAAAATGACTGATTCTGACTCTGCCCGAGATTGTTTAAGGTGCAGATCTTCATATAGATCATGCTTGCTTTTTTTACATTTCAAATAACTTGACAGGACCTGACCTTTTATTTGTGTTAATATATTTTTATACCATTTTTGGACAGGTGGTTATTGAAATTATTATATTTTTTAAATATTTTACCCATTTCTAAGATTTCCAGACATTCTACCGGTTTTGTTTTTTTTTATCTTCATGAAAGGTGTTAATTTCTTCAGAATTATTTTAATTAAAAAAATGCCTACAATCTTTTAACATTTTATTTATTTGTTCGACTGGACCTGAGCTTTTGTTTTGTTTAAGCATTTTAACATTTAATTATTTTGTCTTTTGTTTTGTGAAGGTTGTGGTTTCTTTAATTATCAAAATAAAAATATTTAAAAACCCGGATATTTAAATTTCTAGTTTTTTCATGGTGCCTGGACCCAATTTTTTGTTTGTTTTTTAGCATTTCATTTTCTCATTTTTTCAACATTTCTATAGGTTTCTCCATGTTGATATGCTTGTTCCAGGCCTGACCATCATTTTATTTCCCTTGACCTAAGAGAACATTTTTAGATACAAATTTTTGTTTCTCAATCTCTTTTCAAAAACCATCCGTAGGCTGATGCTGACGAGCTGTTCAAACATCACAAGAGGCTCCAGCCATGTTGGTGCTCAGTTGGTATTTGAAAAGGGTCACTTGTGTCTTTGAAGTGGTTGGTCGTGAGTTCCGGAGAACGACGACAGCGATGGAAAAGGATCTGTCGCCACATGAGGCGACTCTTTGTGGTGGGAACAGAGGTTTGTGCCGGGTCGAGGAGGTTCATAAGGTATAAAAACGAACGTGTTTTAAAAACCCATACGTGAGTAACTGAGGTTTAAAAGCAGGTGTGAGTCTTTCAAAGTCCTTTTTTTTTGTGTGTTGTTTGTTTGTGCGTCTCCACTTCAGCTGACGTCATTTGCCGGTACTTGGCATTCGCTGGCTTGACTGGTGACATTTGCTTTCCCACCATGTGGCCCCTGTACTTTGAGGCCAGATGGCAGATGATGCCTCCAAAGCAGACGACACACACTGATCCTGACTGAACACACACACAAACACAGGCACACACACACACACCCCCACACACACACACACACACACACACACACACACACACATAGCTTGCATACATTTACAAAAACACACACATGCGTTCAGAGTCAAATATCCTTTCGCCCGTCAGCTCCAGGGGGTGGTGGGGGGGCGATCAATTTGTCACAGGAAAATAATTTATAAAGCCGTGATGGAATGCCAGAAAGTAAACTTGGAGAAAAGTGGATGTATTATGATTAGAGGCGGTGGAGATCGATGGTCGCTCTCTCTGTGAGGTTCAGCTTGTTTGTTCAGAGTGAAATATCATCACATTCTCCCCCTCTCTCCCCCTCCTCTCGCCTTCTCCTGTCTTGTGTATAATCCAACGGAATCTTCCGTCACCTCTGGTCTGGTGAGTGTCCACTGAAGACGAGATTGTCGTTGGATTTGATTTCTTGATGTTCACCGTCTGAGGATGTCTCGTCAAACATCGCAGCTCGGGTTAAAGAAACGAAACAACGTTCAGCACTTTACACTTAAGCTCATTGAAGTTTTAAACCCCAGTTGAAGAATACGAGGGAATGAGAGAAGCTGTGAAAGGAGAAAAAAAAAACTTTTTCATCATATTCAGTCACTTCCAGGTTTTCCTATGTCTTGACTTGTTTTTTTGATAAAGCTTTTACCTTTTAATTTTTAATGGTAGTGATCTTTTTTTTAAAGGCCAATTTTTCCTTATTTTTTTCCTTAAATTCTCAACATTTCCAGACATTTCTTTTTGTTGACATCATCCACTTCTCTAAATGCACTGCTTCACAGTACACTGTAAGACATGCATTTAGTGACACACTACAGAAAAATGTTTCCTTCAACTGAGAAAAAATGATGTCACAACATGATCTGGAGCTTAAAATCCATGTGTTTGTGTCTTCTCGCCTGGACTACTTTAACAGTTCTGAGCCGCTCTAGTAGAAGAACTCACATTTCCCGATCCTTCACTGGCTGCCAGTTTCTTTCAGGACAAATTTTAAATTCTGGTTCTTACTTTCAGATCTATTCATGGTCAGACTCCTCCTTACATCACTGATCTGATCCAGACTTACACCCCAGATCGGGCTCTGAGGTCTGTGGATCAGAATCTACTGATGGTTCCTCGCACACGGTTCAGGACCAGAGGAGATAAATCCTTCCAGACTGTTGCTCCTAAGCTTTGGAACGATCTTCCTCTGTGTTTGATGATCTACTGACTCCTTCAAGAAACATCTTAAGACATTTTTATTTGAGGATTTCCTTGATTTTCTGGGACTCCTGTGTTTGTCTTATGTGTCTTGATCTTGTAAAGTTTAGCTCTGAATTGTTTTTGGTTGTTGAAGCGCTTAGTGACCCTGGTACAGAAAGGCGCTTTAGAAATAACCTTTACTTACTTACTAACTTACTATCAACAGGGTAGTACTGTCTTAAATCAAACTCTGCTGCTCTGCTGCTACACACAGGAAATGACTCGACAGCTTCTTCTTCTACTACTTTTTAACACTGATTGTAACCAGTCGTTGTAACATGATCACTGACACTTGACAACACCTTTCTCCAATAGAAACAAGTTATTAAGTTGTGTTTCATTGTGTTATTATTGTTGTTGTGTTGTTTTGTGGTGAAATAAGTGTTTTCTCAAAACATTTCCGTCAGTATCTGCTCTGAAGACTTGTGACTTAGCTTCAGTTTAGCGTCATCTACGTCACTAAGATGGCGGCCGTTGTGGTTGGAAACTGTCCATCGATCCACACTCAATTTCTGGACATCTGCATAGTGAGCGCACTAGACTTTAGCACACTTCTCAATGTGAACGCACCTAAAATATTAAGTGCAGAAGTGCAAGATTTGGGTCACACCACTGATCTGTCTGACCATTATTTTCCTGTCACTGACCAAAGAGTTTTCCTGTGACTCTAGTGACTTTAAATCAGACACTTTTTCTCATAAGGCAAGTTCCCTTAAATCCTGGATAAAAAAAAGTCTGTTAGCATATTCCATTATTCCCACCTCCAATTCCCTCTGAGTGTGTGTTATGCAGCGCCACATAATGAATGAACAATTAAAGGAGGAATTGAACTCAAACGATACAAAATCTTACCAAATTAACGCACACACAATCCCAGTGGGGGGTCGATGGTTCCACCAGCGAGAGCTCAACTCCACTAAGTACACTTTTGCTTCCTGGCTCTTTGCGAAGATTGCTGCCGCTTTTCGGTTGGAAATAAGCTGGTTACTTAGGCGTCAGACCAGGAGAGGAAAGTGGCTTTTCTTCGATAAGAAAATGTGTGTCGCTTTAATATCCCAATAATGAAGTCATCAAAGCCAAATACTTAAATCAATCTGTTTCTTAATCAGTATTTAAGGTTAGAAATGTGCCATGACTCTCAGCTGCCTCAGATAAGAGGGGAGAATAATCCCGCTTCCTCAGAGACACAATTATTCCATAGATAGTTAGTGACGACTCGCGGCTTTTTCAATGCTGGATATAATGTTTTAAAGAGATGTGTCTGATCTTAGATTCCCAACATAATAGTGGTTATGAAAATGAAGGAGGGGTAGGTGATCTTGGAATCTTGGTTCAAACAAGCTACATTTTGAATTAAAAAGTTCATCTTCCTTTCTTTTGACACTCCCTGAGGCCATGCCTACAGAGCAACTCATAATCTAAAGAGCCGAAACACTGTATACATTTGTCTATTTATTATATCAATATTATATCCCCTTGTTATTTTCATACTCATGTTAGCTTGAACCGTAACAAGACTCAGAGGTTGTTGGTCGACGGCACTTTCACTAGTTAACAGGTTTATTGTTTGCGTACACTTGACTCGAAAACAGCGTCTTGTCGTGTCAAGAGTGTAAAAACATGTTTTTTTCAAAATAAAACAGCTATAAGAAAATAGTAAACAATAGAACATACATTATATAAATAGTTTTTTCTTTCTGTGCGTAACAAATGGCGACGGGGGTTGGGGACATATACCAGGTCACTATTTCACTTTGGTGTTAGTCACACATAGTTATTGTTTGTTGCTCTAGTTGGTCTTGTTTCTAGAGAAAATGTAACTAAATTATATAAAGAAGTAAATTGTAACATTGAACACTGTAATAACTCTCTGGAATGAATCATGAGTTACCATATGTCATGACTGTCAAAAATGTATCTTATATAACCTAAAATTAGTTAATGTAAAATTGTTACATATCGTTTCTGTCCGATCAAAAAACCCACATCTTCACTTTTTACCACTTTGACTTTCCACTTCCAAATCAATATCCAGCAACAGTTAGAAAGGAGCCCTAGTGACCAATGGAAACACGTTTATTGAAGTCATGTATGTAACACGCATCTCCATTGAGCATCAGAGGACCCATGAATATCTACCACCCTCCCCAGATCTTTGTTGAGGTATAGCATATCCAACAACAAGTCTGATAAAAAAAAATGTCTACGTGTAACTATAGGTTTTCATTTAAATCTGGGGGGACTTTGGAGGGAATAAATGACCCTTTTTTGGCTTTTTAGGGGAAGACAGAGAGACTCCACTTCACTGAAAACAGAAGATTTATCAACGAACAAAATATCCACAAAAATAAAGTATGTAACGATGTTGAGGCTCGGAATTCTTTATATTTCATTACATAATTTGTTTTTCCTTCTTTAACCTGGTTGATTAACAATCAACAGTTATAAGAGGTTTTGACGAGCTGGATGTCTTCCAAGAATCTGGCTTAATTTCACTAATACAAGGCTTTTCTATAGTGTTTCTATAATGTATTTTAGTTGTTCTGTTGTTCAGCACAAACTCACTGAACAACAAGGTATGTCGGGCACCTGGAGGAAAAAAGAAAGATAAGAAAAAGACAATTTGACACAGAATTCTGTCCCCAACCACCACCTCTATGGACTGTTCTCTCTCCTGGCGTCTGGCAGAAGGTTCCGCAGCATCCGATACAGAACAGAAAGATTTAGAAACAGCTTCTCTCCTCTGGCCATCAGACTGCTGAATGAAAATATGACTTGAGCTATTTAAAATATTATGTATTTATTATATTTATAACATATTAATATTTATACTTTTATATACATTAATTAATATATGCAATATTTAAAACGTTATTTATTATTATGTTCATACTATATTGCACTATTTTTAACTTATTAATATTTATACTTTTTATATATACATTCACTGCTGTGTTTTTTAACGGTTGCCTAGCAACGACATTTCTTTTGCCATTTTTGCTGCTGTGTTTTCTGTGCAATGACAATAAAAGAAAGTCTAAAGAAAAGATGTCGAAGGAACAAAGACGGAGGGAAATCAAGGTAGTGTTGCACAAATGAAGAGCTCAGACAGGAAGTAATAAGAAAATATTAAGTATTGATAATTTTAACTTTAACTTCTGGACTAATTTTATGAATATAGATTTCTGAACTTTTAACAAACTTCTGTTTGAAGATCCATTTTCAAGAAGTCGACCTGCGGAGCGACAGTTGTCATTAGACAAAGATGTATCAGGTTTTATTAAAGACAAAGGTGAGGATGTAATTTTTTGCCACAAACCCAATTGAAATTCACTCCAGATCCAAATGTCTCAGCCTTTTTAACAAGATCTTAACACGGAGCGGCTCGATGTGGAGATAATGATGTGTTTCGGTCGTATAAGAACCAGTGTACGGGCGAGCGAGCGACACGACGACCCGCCGGTTGAAGATAAGGCGGAGGTGTCGAGGTCACCCGGGCTGTTTGATGGCGCTTCAGTTTAAGAGGGGGCTGAGAGTCCTCGGAGAGTTTTGTAATTAATCAAAGTCCCCCCCTTTTAAACTAAACTCTTTCAATTTTATCTTCTGGTCTCCCACGCGCTCGGTGTGATGCGAGCGCATATCTTAATTACTCTCATATCACCGATACACACACACACACACACACACACACACACACACCGAGACCCTATCTCTCTCCGAGAGACAGAAAATCATTTTACAGCTGAGCAGATAAGTCCCCGTGCTCTCTTTTCACAGCCCCACAGCCAAAGCACATCTGACAGTGTCGTGATGACAGACGGGCCTTGTTCGGATAATTCCTGGAGTACATACTGGTAATGAGTTACCCACTCTTGTGATGGATTCTGAAATGAGCCTCGTGCAAAAAGAAACATTAGGGCTTCAATGCAGACATACGTCGTTATCTACCTATCTATCTATCTATTAATGTGGTATTAACGGCGGCTTTTTTTTCATGACTGATGGATCATTACCAAACGTATATTTGGCCCTCGGGTTTGAGCTCAAATACTGACCCACTCTCCGGCCGCTAATCACCGAGTCAAACTCAAAAGTAATGTGCAGGAGCAGCGTATTTACTTTGGTTTGGCTCGTAATGAGGCCTTGAATGTATATTTGGATTAAAGAAGAGCAGAAGCTCATTATCTTCTCGTTTGGACACAAATCTCACGCATCAAAAGAGCGTCGACCGCGGAGCTCGCTCCGGATCTGTTTCCACGACCAGTTTTTACGAACGACTCGTTTCTGAGGTTTTAAAAATATATACCAGGGAGCTTTGAAATAAAAATGGTAATACATGAACAGTATATACAAAATATAAAGTTAAATAAAGTGTTAAAACATTGAGTTTTTAATAAGAAATAATTAAATTATTATTTAAAAAAAGTGTACAACCAAAACTAGTCACACTATCATACCAATCTTTTTTCAATTTTTTATTTTTATATCCAAACTAATGAACAAAATTCAAAAGCTTGTAGTATGATGTGGATGAAGCTTCATGAAACTGATGGCGCCACTTGCTGACCTCTTAAATCATGACACGGTTTCATGAATCTTCACTAACACATCACTCATTTTAAGTACTTTTTTTCTATAATTTTGAATTCATGAATGCATTTCCAAGACCTATACATCAACCAGATTTAATTTAATTTATTTTAATCTAATCTTGTCCTAGTCCTCAAAATTTAGGACGTGTACAATTAACACAAGTCACACAATGATACAAATCTATTTATCAACCTTGTTTCTTTATGTCTCTTTTCCAAAGTAATGAAATTTAGAAACTAGAAATACATTTTCGAAGATTATTTGAAGTAGTGATGTGTTGATGAATCTTCATGAAACAGTGTCTTTACTTTCAGAGTCCACTAGATGTCACTCTTTGATCTATAATATATTATATAATATACGTTAAACATATATTCAAATGTCATTTTAAACTGATGTCGCCACCTACTGACCTCTAAACATATGACACTGTTTCATGAAGCTTCATCACTAATTTCAACTTATTTTAAATATATATATATATATGTATATATATATATATATATATATATATATATATATATATATATATATATATAATATATTTAGATTTGTTTAGTTGTTAAAAATGATTGCTATTTATTTTAATCTTGTCCTTTACATTTGACCACTGTATATTTTATGGTATTATACAATTGTTCACTTCAATTCATGATCGATTTTAGTTCTATTCACATCTTATGATCGTATAATTCTAAACTACAATCAGTAGATCAACGTTGACCTAATTAGGGCCACATGTGGCCCCTGGGTCACACTTTGATAAAAAGTTGTTTAAAAAGCTTCCAGACAACTTGACTATGAGACCAACAGTGCAGATCGACAATCCTATAACCGGCAGAAAATGTGAGCAGCTCATGTCACTGTGTGGGAGGTGGAGCAACTTAACCTTCTGTACTCGCAGTGGAAGTCTAGGTGGATCTAGAAGTCAGATTGTGTGTCTGACCTTCGCTCTAAGGCCCGAGGCATTCATTTTTATTCCAATCGTAATTGTTGAATAATGCATTTGTACTTTACTTTTACATGTAAAACTGTTGTGTTATTTCTTCTTTGGTCACCAATTTGTCAGATGATTTGTATATGAACAAGATGATTCTTCCTTATTCGACCACAGAAGACGAAAAGACAAAAAACTACTTATTATTAGTGTCACAACAGTGACTCTTTTTCTAAGTCTAAAGTTCTAGTCTAACTAACTAGTCCTTCAACGTTTTCTGCCTCTTTTAGATCTTGTTTCTTCTCTCTCTCCAATCAAATAAGGTATGAATCTGTGTATCTGCTGTGTGGAGTTCCTCAAGGTTCTGTTTTGGGTCCTTTATTTTTTTTTTCTGTACTTGGTAAAATCATTCAAAAGATTTCCTGATGTTTCTTACCACATTTTTGCTGATGATCATCACTCTGTCGTGATCTGCCAAAAAATGGCGCTAGCACTTTAAAGTCAATGCGAGAGTTGGATCAAATATTTTAAAACAAATTGAATGCCCTTTGACGTTTTTCATTTTAGATATTTCTAGCGATTTAGGATCTTGTTAAAAAATCCTCGGACAACGCCGAGTGCTTCGGCTCATTCAGAAAAGCCAGGTGAGCACCACTGTCTCTGAAAGAAATTGAAACTATGCTGTCTGAAGAAAAGGGTCGGATCATCCGTCTTGAAAAACGGGTCATTATTGGGCAATCATGGATATGTGTGTGTGTGTATGGTCTGATGACTTCCATGGATGGATGAATAAGATAATGTCGTGCAAGTAGACGAAGGTTCCAAGAAGACGAGGAAGACTTTTTTTTTTATTCTGATCGATCCACCTTGAATCTACTAACTCTTACCAGACCAGATGGTTTCAACATTCTTATTCACGTTTTTTGTAACACCATTCACCGTCGTTGAAGCACAGATTCCCTTCAGCCATATTCATGTCAGGAGGACAGACAGAATGATAAACTCAAACAGTTCAACATTTCATTCTTCTCCTCCTCTCGACCAGCACTTTTGTTCTGTCCGGTTAACCACCTTCGATGTCAGCTGACGTTACAACCCTTCCCATGATCTGGAGCGCAGGACGTCCATGTTTGTTTTTAATCCTCCACTTCCTGTCGCAACTGGTGTCAGCGGTGGTTTGGTCCGAGATGCTATGAAATATGTATGAACGATCCACAGGAGTGATCGAAACCCATATGTCAGGGAGAAGGAGATCTGTGGATGAACGGATAATAACGCAGTGATACAATTCATAGGTCGGGTAGGAAATCAGTGCAGCGACAACGTCTGAAGGATTTTCCGCATATCTTTCACAAATACAATAAAAATCAATTCCACATAAAGACTTGAAGGATATTTATTTTACTACTATTTTATCAACTTATATGTTAAAGATACAAGCACGGCTTCAATTTTGTGGTATAGGTCAGATTTGTACGAGGGAGATTATTTTAATGCTCCAGGGATAATACTAGGGTAGAGGTTTGACCCCTGATGACCGTCTGTTGACCCAGACGTGACATTTTAAAATGGATCTAAAATGAAGCTTTGTATTACAGCAAATGTATTACATGACATGTGTTCTTAAGCAATTTGCTTATTGAACGCTGGAGAAATCAGAGCAGCCACATTGTTCAGTTGAAAAAATAAATAAATTTCAGGTTTGGAAAATGGACGATAATTCGAGTTTATTTCTCACAAGCAGATAGATGTTTACAAATCAGACTATAATTGCTTGGTCTTCACAAATAATCGTTCAACCTTTTAATTTCAAAACACATTCTTGGAGAGTTTGTTTTTTAAACTGATTGTTGTGTGAACAGATGTAAGTTATAGATTTTGATGGATTGACTCTCGTTGGTGTTCTGGGGTTCCATCTTTAAAAGATTCATTATTCACGTATGGTTCTTGTCGCTGCTGCTCATGTGCCTGGATTTATCCGGTGTCAACACAGCGAAGATCAAAAACTAAACAAAAATAACCACAACACTAGGGAATGCTGGTGTTCTGGTTATTCCTTTCAATTAACTTATTAACGTTATTCACGTTCTGAAAACCCTCCATGATCAACAAAATTTAAAAAACAGAGAGTGTTTCATTTTCATTAATCAATGTTGAGTCTCATATTATATTCTTGTAATCGTAATAAACCTTTACCAAACTGTCATGAACATCTTGCACATTCTCACACAGTTCAAAACAACTTAAAAAACGTTTAAAAATAAAACTAAATATATTAATAAAATATTTTTAACAACATGAAAATATGAATGATAACTCAACCCACAAACTCGTCTGAAACGTAGTTTTATTTTGTAGAGGTGTCCAACATAGCTTTACGCTTCATTTCAATGACATGTGGTCAGAGGAGGCAGTGCTTCACCTACCATCAGGATAAAAGGTAAAATTGAAACTTTTTAATCTATGTTAAAGATGTATGTTCATTACATCGAAACATGTCATGCGATGGCAAACCATCAGAGGGCAAACGTTTCCCCTGAGGTTAACTAGACATTTGGAAACATCCATGTTTTCTTGTCATTCAGGAAACAGACATGATTTAATTGAAGCAGTTGGTGATGTGATCAGAAAGGAGATTAAAAAGAAAACAGTAGAAGTACATAATACGACCGATGTCACAAGATTTCTGTCATTCTGAGCTATGTGTCTTAGGTAAAATATTTCCCTGACAACCTCAGTTTCAGTTCACCTTCATCCACCTCAATTGTTTTATAAAAAGTAAGTAAGTAAGTAAAGGTTATTTGTGAAGATCTTTCTTGACCAGGGTCACAAAGCGCTTTAACAATCAAAATAATACCCAGTTAAAATACATACTTTAAAAGATCAAGACACAAAAGACAAACACAGGAGTCCCAGAAAACCAGGGAAAAGCAGAAATAAAAAGGTCTTAAGATGTTTCTTGAAGGAGTCAGTAGATCATCAAACACAGAGGAAGATCGTTCCAAAGCTTAGGAGCAACAGTCTGGAAGGATTTCTCTCCTCTGGTCCGGAAGCGTGTTCAGGAACCATCAGTAGATTCTGATCCACGGACCTCAGAGCCCGAGCTGGGGTGTAAGGCTGGATCAGATCACTGACGGAAGGTCTGACCATGAATAGATCTGAAAGTAAGAACTAGAATTTTAAAGTTGATCCTGAAAGAAACTGGCAGTCAGTGAAGAGTTTTAAGAATTGGAGAAATGTGAGTTCTTCTACTAGAGCAGGTTAGAATTCTCGCTGCAGAGTTTTGTAATTAGGTGTCTTGCTAACAATCTCACCCGGAGTTGGGATTCAACCTTCAACTTCCCAAGCCAACAACTCTACCGCTTGAGCTACGATGCCGATTTTGACAAACAAGATGTTTCATGGAGCAGGAGCTACGTAAACAATAAAGAGCCACTTTGACCCATTTAACTGGAAACACTGGATCTGTGATGTGACGAGCTCTCGGTGAGTCGAGCTTCAGCTCCGGCGGGACACATGTGTTTGGTGCCATTTGGCAACCACTGGAATATTTAAATGCCCTGATGAATACATAGCCCCGGGCCTGACGTCTCAAAGTGAACACTCAGTGCGCCGCGACATGCTCGGCATACACTAATAGGACGGCTGACACTCCCGTGCATTCATCCGACGACAGCTCTGGGTCGGTGCCAGAGGCGGCGCATCAGAGTGCCTCGGCTCTGGCCGGAGATGTGAAGAGCACCGAGGCCGCAGGTTCGACTTCCACCGCATTCAGCGTGTCCGTCCGTTTTCACTTATCCATTGTCCTTGAGCGCAGCTTTTTCTTCCACACTCTCGCGGCAAATGACGGTGCTTTGGATCAGAGCAACAGCTGCAGTGCATTCTCTGGATCTACACCTCAGACCGGGACTGCGGGGGAGTCGGGGGGTTAATGGTCAGAAAGAACATCCATTATGTGGTCGTGGCTCAGCAGCTGTGTGTGCTTGAGCGTGACACTGACACTCAGCTGACTCAGACTTTACTGTAGAACACGAGCAGAACCGTAACCTGCTGCCACTGAAGACCTCGGCTGGCGAACGCTGTCCGTGGTGCTGAACCTCCACGGGAAACTATACAAAACATGTTGATCTGTGTTCTTGGTGTCAATTCTAATGACCGTCTCCAATATTCCAGTTAAGACCGAGCGCTTTAGCTGAACTGAGTAACATTTATAATGCATTTTTAAAATCATTATTTATTAATCTAGGTAGAAAATAAAGTGTAAGTCTGGAGCTGAGCTCATAGACGTCAGACACATCATCATACACCATCGTGATGACATTAACATATATATTTATAACTGCTTAAATTATTTAAAATAGTTTTAACTTGAATTCCTAAATGAAAATTCAAGTGACATATCAAAGATTTATATTTTATGTAATCGTGAAGTAGGTTTAAATGTTTTTAACAAGCATTAATAAGAAGCAATTGTATGTAATAATCAATATATTTATTACCAAGGATTGTGTGTATTTCAATGAACTCATGTATTTTTTATTTCAATGCACTCATGTAGTTTTTTATTTTAATTTACTCATGTAGTATTTTACTTCAAAGTAATCATGTAAGGTAAGGTAAGGTAAAACATAATTGATCTTAAATTGTTTTTTTCCAATAGCCAATACATACAGCAATTTTTTTTATAAAAAATCAAAAATAAATCAAAATAAAATAAGAACAAGAACATAAAGAGAAAGAACAATATGACACAATCGAAGTCTAAAGATAAAGACTAACATAGAACAGAACATCCAGATACTCCACTCCTGCCCCCGAACTCAGAATTGTACAATTTAATAGCCCAGGGAATGAATGAGTCCTTGAGTCTATTTGTTTTGCACCTGGGAAGGAGCATTTTTGGATTTGAATGTACTCATGTAGTTTTATATTTCAATGTACTCATGTATTTTTTTTATTTCAATGTACTCATGTAGTTTGTTATTTCAATGTACTCATGTCGTTCTTTATTTCAATTTACTCATGTAGTTTTGTATTTCAATGTACTCATGTCGTTTTTTTACATTAATGTACTCATGTAGTTTTTTATGTCAATGTACTCATGTTGTTTTTTTAAATTTCAATGTACTTATGTAGTTTTTTATTTTAATGTACTTATGTAGTTTTTTGTTTTATATTTCAATGTACTCATGTAGCTTTTTTATATTTCAATGTACTCATGTAGTTTTTGATTTCAATGTACTCATGTAGGTACTGTATGTTTTGTAGTATTTAGTTTTATGTTCTATATTCTAGATCACTAAAGAAGGCAGGAAACACGGTGCAAGTTCAAACCTAACATGCAATGATCAGATAACGGGAGCCTGTGAAATCTGTTGATGATCGACTGAAGACTGTGGTTTGGACTGAAGTGAAGATCACACAGATGTTTCCATCAAAGTCCATGTTTGGATGGACTTGAAGGCTCTGACTTAAGTGACTGTGTGTGTGACGATGTCTGGATGTGGCCGTCGCTGAAACACGTGCTTCATGGTGGACGCAGCTGTCTCAGGTCCTGGGAGACGAAGGCTGATTGTGTTATGGAAAAATACGCCTTTCATTGATTACGGTTGTTTTGGAAAATGTCAGCTGAGAAGTGTAGCTGCTGACGCTGACCTTTGAGCAGCGTAACTCGGTTAAAGAGAGAGAAAATGAAGAATGATGATCGCGCTGATACGTACGTCTAAAAATTAGTGGCAGACATTTTCTGCTGAAGACGAAAACAATCATTCAGTGCAATTTCTCTTTTATTCCTTTAAAAAAACAGCTTCTTTTGGAATTTTGGATCTTCTTTGTTCCAAAGAATTCAATTATACTACATTTTTATTTCAATGTATTCATGTAGCTTTTTATTTCAATATATTCATGTAGTTTTTTTATTTCAATGTATTCATGTAGTTTTTTTTATTACAATGTATTCATGTTTTTTCTTTTTTATTTCAATGTCATGTAGTTTTTTTTTGTCAATGTACTTATGTAGTTTTTTTTTATTTCTATGTACTCATGTAGTTTTTTTATTTATATGTACTCATGTTGTTTTTATGTCAATGCACTCATGTAGTTTTTTATGTCAATGTACTCACATAGTTTTTTATTTCAATGTCATGAAGTTTTTTTTGTCAATGTACTTATGTATTTTTTTTATATTTCATTGTACTCATGTAGTTTTTTTTATTTCAATTCACTCATGTAGTTTTCTATATATTTCAATGTACTCATGTAGTTTTTTTTATATTTCAATGTACTCATGTAGTTTTTTTATATTTCAATGTACTCATATAGTTTTTTTTAATTTTAATATACTCATGTAGTTTTTTTATATTTCAATGTACTAATGTATTTTTTTTTAAATTTCAGTGTACTCATGTAGTTTTTTTATATTTCAATATACTCATGTAGTTTTTTTTATATATCAATGGACTCATGTAGTTTTTTATATTTCAATGTACTCATGTAGTTTTTTTTATATTTCAATGGACTCATTTAGTTTTTTTATATTTCAATGGACTCATGTAGTTTTTTATATTTCAATGGACTCATGTAGTTTTTTTTATATTTCAATGGACTCATTTAGTTTTTTTATATTTCAATGGACTCATGTAGTTTTTTTTTTAATTTCAATGTACTCTAAAAGTACATGACACTGAAACAACACTCAAAAAACGCGGGTAACTGACTTCAATGTTGTGTTTTTTTAAAGATTCAATTCGTCTTTAAAATCCAATCAATCAAATACACAGTATTGTTAGTTTTTGATTGACACTGATAATGATATTGACGGACAAAGACATGCACGTGAGTACTTCAGGGCTGTGTGTACTTGTACACATGTGTGGCAGCAGCAGAGGAATGTTGGAGGTGCAGATCCAGGACCACTCCTCTCTGCCCGCATGTGATTGCCTCTCCTGTCTGCGAGGAAGGGGGGGGAGGGTGGTCTTGCAGTAGACGAGAGGAACAGGAGTTTATTGAGGAGTCGCTGCATCGGTGGGAGGAATACACACTCACACACACACTCACACACTAAAAAAAAGAAAAAAACCTGCGGATCATAGTAACATTCCAGCTGATCTACGCGCACTTGTTCCTCGCGCAGAGAATTGTTTAACTTGTTGATGCGACGGTTTCTTCTCGTCGTCTGGCTGCAGTGGCTGATCGATGGCTCGTGGATTATCTCCGCGGATTTCTCCTCGCAAAGTCCCCGCGGATGCTCTTTAAAGAGGTGATGTTCTGAGGTAGGTCTTTCCATCTCCTTGTCCTCCTTCTTTTATTGGAAGAAATCCGCCGCAAAGTGCCATCTCTCCGTGCGTCTTTTGCGCAGTGCAAGAGTCGAATATTTATATATTTTTTTTAAAAGGATGTTTTTTGCTCCTGCAGATGCGATTCGTCGCCTCGTAGCGCCAGTGAAGAACCAGGACCAGGGTCGCAGCAAGAACTAGGGGTCAGCAATGGCAGCAGGTGTCGCGGCGTGGCTCCCGTTCGCCCGGGCGGCGGCCATCGGGTGGATGCCCGTGGCCAGCACCCCGATGCCGGTGCCCCCGCAGGACAAGCGGAAAGCCCAGGACGGACTCATCATCCTCAACGTGAGCGGCACCAAGTTCCAGACCTGGAGGACCACCCTGGAGCGCTACCCGGACACCCTGCTGGGCAGCACCGAGCGCGACTTCTTCTTCCACGAGGAGACCAACGAGTTCTTCTTCGACCGCGACCCGGACATCTTCAGGCACATCCTCAATTTCTACCGCACCGGGAAGCTCCACTACCCGCGCCAGGAGTGCATCTCCGCCTACGACGAGGAGCTGGCGTTCTTCGGGATCATCCCGGAGATCATCGGCGACTGCTGCTACGAGGAGTACAAGGACCGGCGGCGGGAGAACGCCGAGCGGCTCCAGGACGACGAGGAGATGGACATGAACAACGAGGCGGCGCCGGTCAACCTGACGGCGCGCGAGTTCCTGTGGCGCGCCTTCGAGAACCCGCACACCAGCACCGTGGCGCTGGTCTTCTACTACGTCACCGGCTTCTTCATCGCCATCTCCGTCATGGCCAACGTGGTGGAGACGGTGCCGTGCGGGAGCCTGCCCAACAGGTCCAAGGAGGTCTCCTGCGGGGACCGTTACGCGCTCGCCTTCTTCTGCCTGGACACGGCGTGCGTCATGATCTTCACCGTCGAGTACCTGCTGCGTCTGGTGGCGGCGCCCAGCCGCTACAAGTTCATGAAGAGCGTGATGAGCGTCATCGACGTGGTGGCCATCATGCCCTACTACATCGGCCTGGTGATGACGGACAACGACCAGGTGAGCGGCGCCTTCGTCACGCTGCGGGTGTTCCGCGTGTTTCGGATTTTCAAGTTCTCGCGCCACTCGGCGGGCCTGCGCATCCTGGGCTACACCCTGAAGAGCTGCGCCTCCGAGCTGGGCTTCCTGCTCTTCTCGCTCACCATGGCCATCATCATCTTCGCCACCGTCATGTTCTACGCGGAGAAGGGCTCCTCGGCCAGCAAGTTCACCAGCATCCCCGCCGCCTTCTGGTACACCATCGTCACCATGACAACCCTCGGGTAAGGTTGCTCGAGATTAAACGTAAACTATGTTGTTGGGAAAAGAAAGAAAAAAGTTAATTGTGCGTGTTGCTAGGCGACCCGTGCGAGCCAATTAGCGGGTCCTCGGGTGTAATTGCTCTGCGGCCACAGGTGTTGCGTTGATGGACACCCGGAGCTGTGAGCGTGCGAGTCTCAGCCAATCACAGGGCTCGGCTGTGCTGCATTCACTGCCTGTCAATGAGCGATGCTCCGTCCTTCGCTCCTCCATGAATCCACAACTTTAGACTAGAGTATGTATGTAGTACTGATGAGTACATGTTGCTGCTCCTGCTCACTGTCATTGAACGCATCACAATGACCTGAACTGTGTTTGGGTTTTTTTTCTTCAAACCTGATGATCGATCACAACATTGACACTGATATTAGATCATTGTTTTTTTTTTTTTATCTGCAGTGGTCAGTACCTGAGTCAGGCATGTCCATGGATGACATCAGTCTCTGTAATAATATTGTCAAAGTCACATCCACCAGTCAAAGTAAATGAAAGAGTTGAGTTTTTAGTTTAACTTGAATGTAATGAAGCTATAATTTGGTTTAATTTATACTATACTAAACTATACTTGCACTTCTAGTTATACTAATATACACTTATACTGCTATAGTTATACTATACTACAATTATACTAGACTGCATTTTTACTACTCCACTTGTACTTCTACACTTGCACTACTACAGTTATACTATACTACACTTGTACTAATACAGTAATACTATACTATACTATACTATACTATACTTGTACTACTACAATTATACTATACTATACTTGTATTTCTACAATTATACTACAATCTACTTGTACTACTATAGTTATACTAGACTAAAGAGATACTTCTACAATTATACTAGACTACAGTTATACTACTACAGTAACACTATAATACGTTATACTATACTAGTTAAACTATATTGTAGTTGTACTACTATAGTTATACTATACTACAGGTGTACTACTCAGTTATACTATACTAAAGCTGTACTACTACAGTAACACTGTACTACATTATACCATACTACATTTTAATACTAGAGTTACACTATACAACAGTTGTACTACTACATTTATACTATACTACAGTTGTACTATATTACAATTGTACTACTACAGTTACACTATACTACAGTTGTACTACTACAGTTATACTATACTACAGTTGTACTACTACAGTTACACTATACTACAGTTATAGTACTACAGTTACACTATGCTACAGTTATAGTACTACAGTTACACTATACTACAGTTACACTATACTACAGTTATACTACTACAGTTATACTATACTACAGTTGTACTACTAAAGTTACACTATACTACAGTTGTAGTACTACAGTTACACTATACTACAGTGGAACGATCTTCCTCTCTCTTTGCGCTTGATGGAGTCTACTGACTCCTTTAAGAAACATCTTAAGACGTTTCTATTTGTTCAGGCTTTTCCTTGAATTTTCTGGAACTCCTGTGTTGTTCTCAGTATTATCTTGATCTTTAAAGTATGTACTTTTTTGAGTATTGTTTTGATTGTTTAAGCGCTTTGTGACCGTGGTCTCGAAAAGCGCTATATAAATAAATATTACTTACTTACTTACTTACTTACAGTTACACTATACTACAGTTACACTATACTACAGTTATACTACTACAGTTATACTATTCTACAGTTGTACTACAACAGTTACGCTCTTCTACAGTTATACTACTACAGTTATTCTATTCAACAGTACTACTACATACAAACCCGAGTCCAAAGTATAAAATTGTATAATAACCATCGTCAGATCAAGACAATCTAATCCATGTCAATCCTGTTTCGGCTGCGACTGAACCTGTGTTTCGTGTTTTCTCCTCACGTGATCCAGTGTCGGCTCAACCTTCATTATTCAGTGTATCGTCTTTGACGAAGTATGTCGACGTACGAACTCAGAAGAGGCGACAGTTCTGGATCAAACACGCCGATGCTCTAAAGTGGTGGAGATCCTTGATTCCATTATTCCGCCAGGTCGAGCGGCGTCTTCGCTCGCGTCTCATCGTATCTACCGTACAGTCAATGTTGGAATATTCCTCGCCTCCCTCCGTGCTGCTGATGTAGCATAAGATAATTAACCGCTCTTAAGATGATGACATCAAATTAATTTGTATTGATGAGAGCACTCAAGTGCAGCTCCGCGTGGGTTTCACTCGACGTTCCCTCGTCTGGCCCTCGGTGCTGGAAACTTGTCCACAGTTTATTTCGGTTAAACAGTAAATGCAGGGGAAGCTAAAATTAGACCATTGTTAATGTGTTTAAAAATATCTCTCGCATCTCGGATGCATGCCGGCACTGACACTCATTAATAAGAGAGAAAGTCGGAGCTGTGGAAATAATTTCTTTTAATTTGAAAGTCACACTGTCGCAGATGAAACGCTGCTCAAGTAAAAAATGCCGCAGGCTCCGCGTGGGATCCAGTGTGGTCTGAAAACAAGTTGAGCGGGTTTTTTTTCAGAAGGCAAATAAATACATATTGGGTTTATTAAAGCGGCTGGAATGCACTTCTCAAAGCTCTTTTATTCTGAGGCGACAAATGAAGCCTTGTTTATCTTCTTCTAAACATTGTTCCTGGTTGATCCTGGTGGATTGTGGTCTGATTGTGGTTCGAATGTGACCCGATTGAGGTTCGATTGATGTCAGATCATGGTCGATCCTGGTCGATCCTGGTTGAACCTGGTCGATACTGGTCAATTGTGTTCCGATCATCTTTCCAATCCTGGTCGATCATGGTGGAACCTGGTCGATCGTGGTCTGGTCTGGTCGAACCTGGTCGGTCGTGGTCCGATCGTGGTCGATGCTAGTCGATCGTGGTCCGATAATCCTTCCGAAAGTGGTCGATTGTGGCTGATCCTGGTCGATCATGGTCGAACCTGGTCGATCGTCGTCCATTTGTGGTAGATCCTGGTCGAACCTGGTCGATAGTGGTCCAATTGTGGTAGATCCTGGTCGATCCTAGTCGATCGTGGTCCAATAATCTTTCCGAAAGTGGTCGATTGTGGCTGATCCTGGTCGATCATGGTCGAAACTGGACGATCCTGGTCCGATTGTGGTAGATCCTGGTCGAACCTGGTCGATAGTGGTCTGATTGTGGTAGATCCTGGTCGAACCTGGTCGATCGTGGTCCAATCGTGGTCGATCCTAGTCGATCGTGGTCCAATAATCTTTCCGAAAGTGGTCGATTGTGGCTGATCCTGGTCGATCATGGTCGAAACTGGACGATCGTGGTCCGATTGTGGTAGATCCTGGTCGAACCTGGTCGATAGTGGTCTGATTGTGGTAGATCCTGGTCGAACCTGGTCGATCGTGGTCCAATCGTGGTCGATCCTAGTCGATCGTGGTCCAATAATCTTTCCGAAAGTGGTCGATTGTGGCTGATCCTGGTCGATCATGGTCGAAACTGGACGATCGTGGTCCGATTGTGGTAGATCCTGGTCGAACCTGGTCGATAGTGGTCCGATTGTGGTAGATCCTGGTCGATCCTAGTCGATCGTGGTCCAATAATCTTTCCGAAAGTGGTCGATTGTGGCTGATCCTGGTCGATCATGGTCGAAACTGGACGATCGTGGTCCGATTGTGGTAGATCCTGGTCGAACCTGGTCAATAGTGGTCTGATTGTGGTAGATCCTGGTCGAACCTGGTCGATCGTCGTCCATTTGTGGTAGATCCTGGTCGAACCTGGTCGATCGTGGTCCGATCGTGGTCCGATCGTGGTCGATCCTAGTTGATCGTGGTCCGATAATCTTTCCGAAAGTGGTCGATCGTGGCAGATCCTGGTTGATCATGGTCGAACCTGGTCCGATCGTGGTAGATCCTGGTCAAACCTGGTCGATCGTGGTCCGATTGTGGTAGATCCTGGTCGAATCTGGTCCGATCGTGGTCCGATCGTGGTCGAACCTGGTCCGATTGTGGTCGCACCTGATCGATCATGGTCGATCATGGTCCGATTGTGGTAGATCCTGGTCGATCTTCGTCCATCCTTGTCCAATCGTGGTCCGACTGTTGTCGATCCTGGTCAAACCTGGTGGATTGTGTTCGATCGTGGTCGACCACATTGAGATGCAAAATGAGTCTGGTTGTGTATCTTTGAGGAAGACATCGCCGCATTCATCTCAGGTTCTTCTCTTTGTGTGGCTTTAGATCGACTACACAAAGATGTTCTGACGCGTTGGAAACAAAAGAGAAACGTTCGCTGTAATGGTTGCGTCTCCGTCGCTCCATTGTGAACCGTGACAGCCCGGCAAACGGATTCACAGCCTGCCTTGAATCCTGGCAGTGGTGCAGGACGCCGCCTCGGCGGAGACCACCTGGGGAGGAAGAGTCACCGACAGTCAGTGATCCATCATTGTCTCGAGGTGTGTTTTTAAAAGACACATCTGACTCCGACTGTGAGGCTGCGTCGTGCTTGTCACCGTCGCCAAAACGCACAGACTTGAGGAAAAATGTGGCCGTTTTCTCACCCACCGCCTTTTCTATTTACAGGAAAAACAAACTGATGATTTGTTATGGAGCCCAGCACAGAGGATAATTGACCGAGCAACAGTTATTCAACTCTCGGTGCTAATGGGCAGAGAAACTTTCCAAAAGCAGCATTTTTACTGAAGCTTCAGTACTTTTTTCTTTTTTTTTTGGTAGCTTTATTATTGAGCAGAATTGATTTTAGTTTTTCCCGTTTTCCCCGAGTAACGGACTTACGGAAATCCATTTGGATTCAGAAATACTCCCGGGAGAATCGTTATTTACATAATACACAGAAGTTCAAGAGGTTCGATAAAGTCGACCCAGAGTTATTAGAGAATTGGATCCAAAAGAAATGTGGGAAGAAAACTCCTTCTCTCGACTTCCACGGAAAGTCAGCCTCGTCCATCTTAAACTATCTTCATCTACGGTGAGAAACACAAAGGACATTTTGGCAAAAGTACTTTTTCTTTGTTATTAATCTTCACTGGTCAAGTTGATCAATCACTTGCAAAAAAAGGCTTAAAAAATTTCACAAAATATAATTAACAATATGTCTTTATTTTGTGATATAGATGTAATTTAAAATAAAAAAAAGCCTTTTTCTATTCCATTACAAAGCTTATTTTTTTCAGTTTTAGGAATAACTCAATGTATAAATCAAAATACTTTGTCTTATTTGCCCCTTTATATGTTGCTCTTAAAAACGCAAATAGCTCTAAATTAAACTCATGACGGTCGTGATGTACTTGGAAAAATTCAAATAGATGGAAGCAGTTTTGATTAAATATTAATGTATATATTTGGAGAGATATGTTCATGTGTAGTGATGTATGAATAATCTTACTCCGGACCGGGTGAAACAATATTGTATCATTAACTTTTTCCAATAAAATCAAATAAAGAGTTGGTTTCATCTACACACAAGTTCCAAACACACACTGAAGAAACATGAAATGTTCGATTCATCCATGCATCATTATCATTATGGAGCATATTGGTTTCATTACAACAGCTCTCATATTATATCATATGTGGGTTTGCAAATAAAACTATCAAACTAGTGCAGTATTTTAAGAGAAAATCAACATATTTGGTTCTATGTTGGATGTGTTTTCACAATCAAGGACAATGACTGTAAGAGCTCAACTCTGCTTGATCAACTCGGATTGTGGTCAGATCGTGGTCAGATTGTAGTCGGATTGTGGTCCGATTGTGGTTCAATCGTAGCTAAATCGTGGTCAAAAATTGTCGTCCGATGGGTTCCGATTGTGGTTCAATCGTGGTCAGATCGTGGTCGGATGGTTTATGGATCATGTTTGGATTGTGGTTGGTTTGTGGTTGGATTGTGGTCGGATCTTGGTCGGATCGTAGTAAGATCTCAACTCTCCTTTTTACAGATGATGTGATCTTGTGTTGCTGAGAATATTAATTGCCACAGTAACGATTCATAAATCATCTTCTCATTATGTTAATTTTCTGAATCTTAAAGAAGGCAACATGGAACTGGGCGGGAACTGGTGATATTGAGTGTTTTTAGGTTTTCTTTTTAAAAGAAAAGTCACAAAAAAAACATTAAAAATGCTCAAGGCAGGAGAACTGGGATAACCAGAAACACGTGGAAATGTTTGAATATTCATTTGTCAGCAGATTTGGGAGGCGATGACTCAGTTCAATCTTAGCACACCTCAGAACACAGGATGGATTTAAGTGAAAAATGTGACAAGTCCATGTAGGTTCTTCATCCACGTGGTCCCGAAGAGAGTCGACTGGACTGAGTCTAGTTAAGGAAGACGTTTCACATCTCGTCCGCGAGTTCTCCTCCATTCCAAATGAGCTGGTCTCAGTGAATATCCTGCCAGAGAAAAGACTGATATATATATTCTGACATCTTCCATCCTTGGGAGGCGAAGGTGAAAAACCAGGTCAGAATTTCATTATAGGTGTCCCTCGCACAGACAACGTGATTTTCACTGGGAAATAGATGGAATTCTGACGACCATTCTAGGTAAAAGTTTCTTGCTCATCTAGTCTCATGAGTGTTTGATCTTCGATCACATTTTCTCTAGATACACTTTAGCAAAAGTGAAAGGAAGAAACCACTTTGTATAGTGTGTGTATGTCATTTGTTGGCAATAGGGTTGTCATGATCCAAGATTTCAGTAGTCGATACCAAACCCATTACATTTTTTCGATAATTTTTGATACCATGGTTAGAAAAAGAAGCCTTTACTTTGAAGTACACAACTTTATTAAATACAGAAAACCAACAAGATTTGTTGATTGATACTGTGAAAGAAAAATAAAGTTTTACTTCAAATAACATTGTGTACTAAACAGTATCGTCACAGTAAATTAAAGTAAAGTATAAGAAACAAGCACCTCTGTAGTGATTATTGCTGCATTGAAGTGTTTCTCCACCTCAAATAACTGAATGTGTGTTTAATTTGACATAGTTTTGTATAAAACTAAAAATCTCTACCTTGATCTCTTCGAATAAGTCTTTCAAGGTGAAGTTCCAAGTGTTTCTCCTTTAGTTCCAAAACTCCAGAGACATGTTTGCAGGATTTTAAAGGTTAATATTTTCTCCACATTCATCCTCGAAGCCATAGTATCTACAAATGCGACGTTGACTGGCAGGTTTATCAGTCACACGAGGTCTTTTGTTTTCAATTGAAATAGCAGAAGCAGGAGAACGTTTTGAAGACGATGGAGGTCCTTCCTCGACGCTCACAGAGCCCTAGTACCAAAGTATTGGTTCTTGTGACAACCCTAGTTGGCAATGAAAGTGATGGTTTGTGGTATATTTGAGTGTCTGTCTCTTCTTTACTAGTTCATACTCAAGTTAATGTTCCACCAACAGCCCTCCGTCACCGTAGAGGGACCTTCAGAGCTATAAATGTACATTTCCTCAACACGGCCTTAAAGACCAGCAGCTGCTCTTCTGTCTGGAAGCCATATCAAGCTCTTTTAAAAGCCTTTGATTTCCGTCTGATAGTCAATGATGCCTAATGCCGGCTTGGTATCATGATGTCTTTCCACTACATATATTTTCAATTTTCTCTGACTCACCAGCGACGGAGGCTCAGAGTACGGAGTGTGTTCTCTTTTCTTGCTGATGGGCCATTGATTGTGCTTAAGCAGACGTGCAGACATTGGGAGAGCAGGGGTTCCTGTTCAGAGGCACTTGGCAGGCAGCCTGAATGAAAAGGAAAGGGTGCCTGGAGACCAGCGGAGAATCAATAGCAGTGTGCAGCTGCGTGTCACGCCGCTGTGTCTACGGCTCTGTGCCACCAAACGCAGGACAAGACCCACTTATCCTTCTTTATTTATTGAGCATCATCCTCGTGATAGCCAACATCTGCCTTACCCATAATGCCCCTGGATATGGAATATGCGATTCCTTATCTGGGATATTGTGCTTTTGCAGTATGGTTGATAAACGCATCGACGTCGGAAGGTGTAATTTTGTTTTTAATATCGTCGATTTGATGCACAAACAGCGTGGAGAGTAAAGATAGCTTTGCCCTTTATGAGATTGGAATCAGACGCCGCTGTTTGTTTGCACTTGTTTTCTCTAGATTATCCTCACAGTCAGGGTAAATTAGCTTCACTGGGAGTTTTTTTTTTGGTGCTTCTGATCTTTTAAGTGATTTAAGGTGTAATGGAGTGCACTGCTGAGAGCGGCTGTGAAAACGGCGGAAGTCAAGCGCAACCCACGAGGGGATAGAAGGGTAGTTGGTTACAGAGCGGCCGACACACTCCAGATACCAGCGCGGTACCACCACATTAACCTACATCGACCAGCGAGAAACCGTTGTATGTATTGTGCGTTTCATATGTGACTTCGCTCAATTGGCTTCTCTCTGGTTGGACAAGTCATGTCCACGCTTATACTAGGCTATAAATACTATATTATGGCTATATTTAATATTTTCTTCAAATTTTGGTCCATATTTTCTTTTAAAAACAACTTCTCTTCTCCTTTTATACCTGTCGGTCTAGGTTCTCATTCATCAGGTGAATGTCATGAATCTCATTCAAGGTTCCAAAGCGAGTCAACTGAACTGTGTAGAGATCTAGGAAGACGTTTCATTCGAGGAGTTTCTTCAGTTCCGAGTGAGCTGGAGTGAGGAGCCAGTATATATATCCTGGGGCAAGAACAGAGAACAATAGGGAGTTGGACTTGGGATGTCAAAAGGGTGCTAGGTGTATCTTAGAGAGGCTCGTTGACTCACACTGGATCCGGTTGTGGACCTTTGGAGGGAGCTCAGCTCTAAGTAACTGAGAAGATACGATGTCAAGAGAATGGTTTTCCAGCCTAGTAAAGAATCTTTAACACCACTTTCAAACCATCTTTCCTCTCTGGTTAGCACCTGTACGTTGCTATCCTCAAAAGAGTTTCCTCTGTCTTTTAAGTGGAGATGGACAAGTCCTGACCTGAGGAAGTGGATCTCCTGTGTTGAGCCATAGGCCTGTGAAGCGGTTGTTTTGTTTCCATTAATGTAAAGGTCTGGACAACATACAGCACACTGCTCGGGGTGTTTAGACCTAAGTATGGACAAGCTTCTGTAGTATGCTGTTTATACTCTTGAAGTATATAACAGGAATCTGGTGTTTGCTGAAGATCCTCTTTAGTCTCTTGATACTCCAGCAAAGTCAGTTGTTACAATGTATTTGTGTTTCCCTTTCTTTTCCTTGTCTTTGCTCTTGTTGTTTTTTCAACAACAAAAAAAGTCCCACATGGAGTTTCCACAGGTGCCTTTTCCCATTGTGGTCTCGCTCTTTAACCTTTCCTCATACTTTCATAGAACCGCCATACTTCCTGTGTGCCTTCAGTGCCATTTAAACACACTATCATCATAACTCATCTATCCCTCTTTTTTTCCACCTGCTTCGTCTACTGGTAGCCGTTGGAGCAATTTCTAGACCTGACTGTAGACAGCGGTGAGGTGATTGTTTACATGCTGGGGGGTTAGGCCCTTTTCGTAAACTCCTAACATCTACAATTTTGATTGTATGCATTATTGGGGTTCAGAAAATATTGTAGTGATTCCGGGCTTTTGCTCCTAATACAGTTGATTTGACGATTGTTGGTTCATTCTTTCATTAGACATCATCTTTACAATCAAAATTATGTTTGTAAATTTTATGAATTCTGTCGTATCTATCAAATTTTACACATTTCTACAGTAGATGGTACACTATGGTTGGTTTAAAACAGTCCGGGTTTCAGTCCATTCCAGCCAGTCAACCAGAATTTATCACCGCGTTGTTTGCGTTTCCGCTGCGACTCTGCAGACCTGGAAGAGATTGACATGCGTGTCACATAAAACTCTCTGTGTAGGATTTATACGGCGAGGAAGGCAGGTTAACGCACACGAGGGTCAGCTGCTGGTCCATAAACCAGCGTCACGTTATGATGATCACTAGTTTGATACATTGACGTAAAAATATAGCCATGTTTTTTGCTCCGTGTTTTCACCAACTCAACCATTTGGTTCCTTTGAAAAACTCCCTGCTGGTATCTGCACCCAGGAGATAACAAGGGATGATGAGCTCATGTGGCTTCCATGTCTCTCTGCCCACCCGGGGGGCAACACAGAGGATTTTTTTCACTCCTTTTTTTTTTTTCCATCCTACTTGCGACCATTTGTTGGACGATGCAGTGCTGTGGGTGTGACGTTTGTCTTCGTCTGTGCTATGAGGATTATGAATGGTTTTTTCAATCGCTCACATCCCGGTCGTTTGTTAACAAGTAAAGGTGTCGTGTTCGTCACTCCGGTAGAGCAGGTCCTGAGGTGACAAGTGGCTTAATGAGAGGAACCTGACACTGATACTGTGTTCCCAGGAAGACCATTTTGGAAAATGCAAATCACTGCAGAGGCTCCGACTCGCTCCGCAGAGGCTTACAAACAGACAGTGTTTTTTTTTGTTTTTTTTAGATTTGCAAATCCATAAAAGATAATGGCTACAAAATCATTTTCAACCAGCCAATTACTGCAACATTCTATTTTTAGAATCAGTATCAACTAGTTGCCTTCCAGACACGGGCTCCGCACCCTTTCGCCCCCGATCCCCCACAATCCCCTGCCTTCCACCGTCGCAGGAACTTGGGTAATTACTGGCTGCAGAAAAAAACATCCACACGGATGAAATGCAACAGATGAAATCGCTCTACATCTAAGATATGGAGGGACGTGCGGGCGCCCCGTGCTGTGTTCGAGACGACGGGAGCTTAACGGAGATCACGATGAACTGTGCGGAGAACCACGTGTTTGAGTCACTTTTATCTGGTTTAAGGCTTCAAAGAAACAGTGACGTTTGAGTCATTAAGAGGGAAAGATGTTCTGTGAATAAGAGATGTTGTTGATATAGTTTTGTAAGAATATTAAACATTAAAAAATGTATTCATATTCAACCGATAAACAATGGAACAGGACACTCGAGGTGTAAGGTGTATTTCATGGTTTATATATATATCATAACAAAGATGGCTGTTTGGAGTTATCTCCTGTTTCTTTGAGAAATCTTAGCAGTAAATGCTAAAATCAAAGTTTAAATTAGATTAGACAATATTAGACTTTATTTTATTGTCATTGCGCAGAAAACACAGCAGTGAAACTGGCAATGAAATTTCATTGCAGAACAGAAAGATTTAGAAACAGTTTCTTTCCTCTGGGGATAAGACTGTTGAATGAACTCTAACTTGAGCTATGCAATATTTAAAATGTTTTTATTCTATTTATACCATATTGCACTATTTTTAACTTATTAATACTTTTATATACATCTATTCTATGCAATATTTAAAACGTTATTTATTTATTCTATATTGCACTATTTTAAAACGTATTAATATTTATACTTTTATATATACATTCACTCTGCTGTGTTGCTGCATTCCATGACCTAAAGGAAAACTCTGCTACAGGCTTGAAATATAGACTCGCTCAAGTTTTTCAATGTTTTTTTGCACCAAGATGAAGACAACTGAACTCCAAGCACTACATTAAAATGAACAAACATGTTTGCCTATAAACAGATTACTTTCAAAATAATCCAACATTAGTCGACATGAGGGTGAGTAGAAAATAAGTGATATTTTATCACTATCACTTTAAATACCACTGAAGATCGCCTGTGACAAATATTTTTGTAAAATGCTTTTTTTTCCTGCAGATTTTTCAGACAATGTTTATAAATAGACTCCCTCAGAAGGATTTGACAGTGAGTCAGATAAGCTGTTGTTTACACATCAAAGACTACGCTTTCTTTTTTTCTGCTTCTTTTTAATTTATTATGCAAGTCAAGGCTGACGAGATAAAGTTTTTGACAGGTTTATTATACAAAAATGTCAGTGAAAGTCAACTTTGAAATAATTGTGTCAAAAAGTCTCTGTATGATCGTGTGTACATGTTAACAGCATTTAGATAACATTATAATATAAATTATTTATATATTATATATTAAATACATCTACAAGCAATATAAACCTGAAACACATTTAAATGATATATTATTTTAATATATTTATTGATAACAAAACTTTTCAATTGAGAATATAAGATTTTTAGATCATTCATTTAGAAAATATTTCTTTCATGGTAAAATAAAGTGTACGGCCCCCGAGCCACACTTTCCTGGTTTTGGTCCAAGTTGTAAATTCTTTCGTTTTTAGAAAAGATTTTTGAATGATAAATACACTGTTTCCTGTATATTTAGCATCATTGGTTTTCACCATTAAAGGTTCTCCTGCTCATTCTGTGGGATTTTAAATCATTTGTAACCAATTATTGGATCAATGATGTAGATTTGTTACAAAAATGTTCAACCAATGTCTTGAACTCTTCGCTTAATTCTTGTAATTAAACTTTTTGCCTACTCAGCATTAGGGCTTGGTAGAATTAAAGTGTTATTTCAAAAGTTATTTATTTATTTATTTTTAATATCGACGCCGTATTGTTAATAAAAGCATCACGATATATCATTATATCGATATTTTCTTACACCTCACTCAGGATGAATCGTGTTCTAATTCAGACGATTGTTGGAAGTCCTGAAGATTCATGTGGACAATGATTCCATGACTAAGGTGCAGCAGGTGATGATTTTATCATTGTGAATGTGTGAGTCAGTACTTGGCTGACTTAGGTCAGTCCGTCAAACTGAGCCAGAGAAACCTGTGACATGTCTCTAGTACAACCCTGCAGAGAACTGACCACAAACTGTTTCAACAGAGAAAAATCTCTAAATTTAGGAAAATGTTGTCACAACACGATCTGGAGCTTATAATCCATGTGTTTGTATCTTCTTGTTTAGACAATTGTAACAGTTTATTTTAGTGTAAGTAAGTAAGTAAGTAATATTTATTTATATAGCGCTTTTCCAGACCAGGGTCACAAAGCGCTTTAACAATCAAAACAATACTAAAAAAAAAGTATATACTTTATAAGATAATACTGAGAACAACACAGGAGTTCCAGAAAATCAAGGAAAAGCCTGAACAAATAGAAACGTCTTAAGATGTTTCTTAAAGGAGTCAGTAGATCCATCGAGCGCAAAGAGAGAGGAAGATTGTTCCAAAGCTTAGGAGCAACAGCCTGAAAAGATTTCTCTCCTCTGGTCCTGAGCCGTGTTCAGGAACCATAAGTAGATTCTGATCCACAGACCTCAGAGCCCGAGCTGGGGTGTAAGGCTGGATCAGATCCGTGATGTAAGGAGGAGCCTGACCATGAATAGTTCTGAAAGTAAGAACCAGAATTTTAAAGTTGATCCTGAAAGAATCTGGAAGCCAGTGAAGAGTTTTAAGGATCGGAGAAATGTGAGTTCTTCTACTTGAGCGAGTTAGAATTCTCACTGCAGAGTTCTGAATCAACTGCAGGCGAGACAGATCCTTCTTGTTAAGACATGAAAACAAACTGTTACAATAGTCCAGACGAGAAGATACAAACACATGGATTACAAGCTCCAGATCATGTTCCGACAACATTTTCCTAAGTTTAGAGATTTTTCTCAGTTGAAGGAAACAGTTTCTGGTCAGTTTTCTGCAGTGTCTAAACAAGAAGGATCTGTCTCGCCTGCAGTTCATACAAAACTCTGGAGCCAGAATTCTGATCCGCTCTAGTAGAAGAACTCACATTTCCCCGATCCCCGAGTTTCTTTCAGGATCAACTTTAAAATTCTGGTTCTTACCTTCAGATCTATTCATGGTCAATGCACACACACTGACATCACCTCTGCATCCCACACACACACATATATACACACACAACCTCTGGAATTCTGTTGTATCATGGTTTTGATTTCACAGACGTGAAACCAAAATCACAACATGGCTTCGTGAACTTTATCAGGCAGAAGGTGCTCAGCGACGCTTGTTTTATAGACAAATTGCAAACATGCAAGGTCAGCTGTTCTTTTTTATTCACACCGTCGTCATTTTTTGCTTACGCTCGCGTTCATTTGTCCGGGATTTACGGCGTCATTTTGATCTGTTTTTTTATAGATTGATAGATTTCATTTCTCCATATTGCGGTTTAGCACTCACCGACACGTCCCGCTGAGTAAAACAATGTCATAAAGATATTGCATTCGCGGTCGCTCAACCCTGAACTGCCAAACAGATTAGGGCCAGCTGGTCGGTTGATGTGAGGATATTGTGTGTGTGAAGAGACTCTCAAAGCAGACATGCGTCACTGCGGATGGTGGGATTGATAAATAATCTATACGGCAAGGACAAAAACGGGTGTCCTTCCTTTTCATTGGATTTCTTTTGACGATCCTGGAAGCAGCTCATAACACGCTGGTGCCACATCGGAATTCTTATTAATTCCCTGGGAATGTGCCGCATTAAAACAGAGGAATGGACTGGCTAGCTCTGCACTTGTGCGACGTAGTGTGGGGATGTAAAATATGGCACCGGTGTTTTTTCCCCACCGCTCAGCGTTTTCCTCTTTGTATCGCCAGCCACCGTCGGAGATTAATGGAATTTTCCGGAACAAGATTAAAGTTGCTCAGAATGAATGCAGCATTACCGTATTAAGAAATAAGATGATACGTGGCAGAGAACGCGTCGCCTCGATTTCATTTTTGTTAGTGGAGCATTTGCTCCGCCTCACTTCCCGGTAATGGAGCAGCTCGAGTGGAAATAGTGCCGGTTTGTGTGACCGTGTTCCCCGGGATGTGGAGAGTGTGTCAGAAGATCAGTGGATCAGACCGTGTTCACATGATCAACCCCCGGATCGCTCGTTTGACTCGTGGCTTATTTACTCGTCATTTGCATCGAGACGAGCGACGCTCCGACAATGAGATTAGCGAGCTCTTGCACGTAATGCCGCATCATCACTTTCTTCAAATGTTCCACAAAGGTTTTTTAAGTGGATTCACTTTAGTTTGTTAGCATCGGATAACGTCTGCCTCGGAATGAGATTCCCGTTATTAAGATGTCGGATAATCAGGAGCAGAGCTGGCCCGAGGCGTTTGTGATTAAAAGCTGCCGCTCGGGGGCCTCTTCGCCTTTACGCACCATTAAACCAATTCTTGTCAAACATAAAGTTGGGCATTTTCTTTGGAGGCTTTCAAAACCTATTTTAATTTTAATCACAGTAATGTATGGTGTATATTTTAATAAAGTGTGTGTAAAGTTAAATTAAAAAAAAAATCTATTAACATTTAAATTTTCACAGCATTTCTTCATTTTTGTGTTGCAAATAAACTTCCAGCCGCTAGATGGCAGTAGTAATTACGTCCTTAACAGCTAAAGGAAAGATTGAAATCTGTAAGATCTCCGTGATAACTAAGGACAAGAGGATACAGTCAGCTTTTAAAGCTGATGTTTGGACACATTTTTTCTTTCAGTTCTATCAATTTAAGCAAAAGATAATGGAACTATCACAAGATGTCGGAAAAGTCAGTGCTGAAAAACTGTCATATCGAATCGTATCTTGAGCCAAATACATCGTATTAAGTAGTATCATGAGATCAGAGTATCACTAAAACTCCAGTTATGATAATGTTGTAAATTACTTTATCTTCATAAAAACTAAAGAAGCTCCAGAAAGGTTGGTGTTTATAATTTAAACTTTACACTTCGCTTTTAAAAAAGTAATTTTATGAAGAGGTTTTCACAACGGCTGTGTACTGTATTGTCATTGGTAGGTAGAGAAACAGCATTGCAGTGATGCTCTCCACTGCAACAAACTTCTATGTTCCATAGTAACTAGTTCTTCAGACAGAGAGTCATGAGGTGATGCATCCGAACGATGGGATGGATTCCGTCTCCTGCAGGAAAAAAACCTTGTTGCTCATGAAGATGTTCTAACCTCAGGGCAGGCAAATCAAGAATTCGAGGAACAAACAATCACTAACAATCCATGACACTTCCCTCCAGCCTAAGAAGTCATTTGCAAGCGATTGGTGCGTAACAAGAGCTTTTCTGGATTATTGCTCTAATCATCACATCATTTCACAAACAAATCAACTTTAATCGCCTCAAGCTTTGTTTTCTTATCAACCTCAGGACGGTCAATAGAGAAATGACTTGATGACTTATTTTGGTTTATAAACTTAAAACAGCTCCAAAACTATTTGGATTAGAATAGTAAGTGAGTAGTAAAGGTTATTTGTAAATCAGAATAGTTTTACAATGTAACAGCATAATATTTTACATTAAGAAGTGTTTAATTACAGTCATGACTAACCTAGTAGAACTCTTGCTGTATTATTTTTAATGATGGTCTTAACTACACAACTCACACCCGTCTTTACAGCACTACGTAAGTGTTTCCATATGACTTTTTAAAATTACCCGGAAGAGAACGCTGACCTAACAAGATCCTTTTCTTCATGTTTCAAGCAAATATATGCAGTACTTAGCAATGAAGTAACGTAGCAACAAAGATTCTAGTTACACTGTTTCGACATTGGGGGGAGCCTGAAACAATGTTTTCAATCGTACGTACTGCTTGTGTAACTTAATAATTATCATTGAATATATGGATGTATAAACAAATGTATCGTAAAAAAAACATCAACAAAAATGTCATAATTAAACATTTTCATGACAATCTTCGATTTGGTACCTTAACCTGACGACTGTCATGAATAAGTGTGTACATTCCGATTTATGTATATATTATAGGTGAATGGTTCCCATACGCTAAACCACATTAAAACTAATGACAAAGTTAGTTAGCACGATGGTTCTGGTGTGTCCGGCAGTACTTCTGGAAAAAATGTGGGAGATTACCCACAATTCTGTGTATTCTGAGAGATGACTCCTATTTTGTTACTAGCATATGTTTTCCCATCAAAAGTTCTACATGTTAATGTTTTTTGCCTCAGAACTTACACTAAAATGGAGATGTGCTAACGTGTCGTCTCTTTTAGAACGAGCTAAAGGTAATCATATTGAAAATCAGTGGCGGGCCATGCATTTCACAAATAGGCCTTCAGTGGCGCACGTTTGAATGAATCCACCTCTCAATAACTAGTTTATGGTTATTTATACACCACATCTGACCGTGAACTGTTATAGGTCAATAAGACGTTTAGATCATCATCAAATGAACATCAGTGCATTATATCAAAATATCACTCCCACTACAGTCTCTGTGGTTTCCATGGCCTCGAACACACATGCTCTGTATCATACATACATATTCATGAAAAATCAGACTATGTTTTTATCAATGTGTCATTAGTTTGACTTTTCGTATATTTTTCTTGCAGATTACTGACGTCGAATTTCGCGCCACATCGACATTGAGGGGTAACATGGTACAGTAGAGGCCCAAAGTTCAGACACACATCATAGATTCTCACTAATTGAATCAAAACTATGAATAAACATGTGTGGAATTATTTACTTAACAAAAAAGTTGGAAACAACTAAAAACTCATACTAGTTTCTTCAAAGAAGAATCTTTTTCTGTCATGACTTTTGGCTTTTGATGACCTTCAAAATATAGTCACCTGAAATGGTTTTAAGATCACAAGTCTTGTCAGGGTGTCTTAGTGGAATTGTTTTCCTTATTAATGGGGTTGTGAGCATCGGCCCTTAATGTTCAATATGAAAGTCTTTTCACTGTGCAATTTATTTTTCTTCTGTAAAGTAACTTTTTTGTGTGGCAATGACAATAAAGACTAATCTAATCTAATGTGATCTAATCTATCGGACAACCTTAAGATTTATTTGAACGAAAGAACCATTAATTCAAGTAAAGAAGAATAAGTGGCCATTGTTACGTTACAGAAATAACGGAAAAACTTGAAATGAGTCAACATTTGATCACATTTTCTCCAGCAAATAATAGTTTAAAAAAATATAGACGTGCTATTTGTGATCGTATAGTTCCGTACATACATGTTGACTATGTTTTGTGAGCTGTTGAAGAGGAACTTTTGTAGACAGAGTTTAACCGAAGCAACAGGTTCGGAAGAAACACTGACAGGGCTGAAGATCGGAGTCAATTAACTTTTTTGAATGATTTGGAAAAAACTCTTTAGAAATTAAAAAGTGATTGTTTGTGTTGGATTGACAAGACAACCTTTGGCCAGACTTAAAAGGTCAAAATATCAACTGATTGTTCATGGCTTCAACACGCGAGTGGATTCAAAAGTAAATTGTGAAGTTTGTTTCTGTGACGTGAAAGTGTTTCTCCGGCGGCAGCAGAGCCAGGACAGCTGGTCCGGCGTGACAGGATTACCTGATGATGACGACAGGAGGACAGGCTGTGGTCAGGGGTCAAAATGGAATCACGAGAAGGTTGATGTGAAAGGTGGATCGCACGACAAAATCCCAGGTTGAACTCAAACACAAACAGAAATAAATCAAGCGTTTCTTATATGTCGGTGAAGAGTGGGAAGTGTTGATAGTGAGATTTTGAAATGTGGCGAGGATTATGAGATCCTGCCTGGTGGGTGGAGGGAGCTCATGAATGGGACGAACACATGATCAATGTGTGAGGAAAGAGCTTCAGTGAGAACTAAACTAACCGCAAAGAGTATCATGAAGAATCAGCTGCACGTGTGTGGTCGACATGTTGTTGCGTAACCCAGTGTTAGGCTCTGATCTCTGGATACTGGAGTTTTCTGTGTTAATCTAACTAGCTGGTTTCTACATCATTCATAAAAGAAGTATAGAATCTCCAGCTTCTAATGAAGCCTCCAGACTCGACTTGTAAAGCCTGAACAGAAAGTGCGGGTTTGATCCCAGACAGACTCTTCTCTCCGTCTTCCAGATGTTCAGTTTTGTTTCTATTGTTGAGGCTTGTTTCCGTGATATGCCTTGTTTTGTTTAATTGAACTACCATCTGTTCCAGATCTTTCAATTATGTATCAACACAACAGCACGATGGAAATTATACTTTCTTTGAATATCTTTACATGTTTGGTCGACGTTTATCGAGAAGAGTTTGAGTCATTGTTATTGATAGTTGGTTTAATTCTCAACTCTTTGACTCGAATGAAGAGTGGACCCTGAATATGACACACAAACACACTTTGTAATATTGTGCCTGAAGGTGTGAAAAAGAAAAGCTGAAGCTAAACTATTGACACACAATTACAACCTAGTCGTAAGTATCATAATTATGTGATATATTTTCAAAGTAGTTCAAATAAAATAAACGTTGAAGCCAAGCGCTGTAGAAAAGTTGCTATTCTTGAATAAAGATTATATTATCATAAGTAATTCAAGCATATTTTTGTTAATTATCAGAATCTTTAAAGCACAAGACATGTCAGAGCTTCACACTTATTGTCCACTTGATGGCGCAGGAGAGCAAATGAAGCCTCATGAAGCTTTACTCCACAGATGAACTACTCGGATGGCAACATTCGTTAAAAGTTGAAGGTCAAATAAAGTGTGTGTGTTGTTGTGATGTGTGACTCTATTGTATGATCAGTGTGTGTTTTAAATATTGACATTAGAAAATGATCTTAAGCTCCGCCCACTGAAAACACTTTTTTCTTCTGGAGAGGAAATCTTGTTGACCATAACCACACCCACTCTGCTGTGATTGGTCAAGCATGGAGGTTTGTCACTGCGCGTCATCAATCTCGGAAGTCTCCATCTCCAAGACACTCGTTGTATAAACAAAGCGGGATTACAGCTGGCTGGAGGAGCAGTGGAGCCATTATTACGTCATAATGGACTCTCGTAACCTCTCGTTCGCCCAGATTTCAGAGCAACTTTATAAAGTAATACGTTGAAAACATGGTCATGATGAGGGACTTACTGTGTCTTGGAGAGGAAGACTTCAGAGTTCATCAAATCTTTAATCTGATACGAAGAAAAGCTGTTTTTGACTCGTGAAATTAGATGATTAATGTTACTCTGAGAGAGTTAAACCCGGGATGTTGCTGTGAATTTTCTAGTCGGCTTGACAGGAAAAAAAAGTTCTAATCTTTAGTTCAAGATTGATCCTGGATCACACGCGCCGAAGCAAATCTTTAGCAGGTTTAGATTAGATGCAGGTGTCACCAACCGGTGAAGTATTGCATCTGCATCTGCAGCCCGGAGCCGCAGACGCAGCTTCGCAGCACAGATGTCGGAGTAAGGAGTTGAGAGGAAGGTGATGATCGTCCCACCCGTCTTGGCGTCGTGAAGGCGTGCATCGCGCTTTCTCGCTGATTATTACTCGTCGGGCTCATGGGCCGGAATAGCAAACACAATATCCTGAAACTGTGCCAGCGTTTTAAATTCCCAGCATCCCTCTCCCCCTTCCTGACGCTCGTCTCTTTATCAAAAGATGCCCCACAGCCTGCATCTGTGATCAGCAGAGATCCAGAGATTACAGCGAACAGCAATCACCAGTCGACTGCCGGAACAGGATCGACTTCAAAGAATGATGCAACTTCGTGTGACGTCTCAGAACTGTTTGGATGTGGACGGATTTATGGGATAATATCACGGTTCAAACTGAGGATGTTTTACGAAATCTACTCACTGATTAGTTTCACCAAGAAATGATTTTCTTAATCACAGACAAGCCTTCTTTTACCACAAGAATATTCACTTAAAAGCATAGACTCATCAAAAATACATTTCATTTCTTGCACTTATTCAAACCATGTTTTTTTTTAAATAAATTAAAAAAATATGAATCGATTTGTTAAGTCTTTAGTGTTCGGCAGCAAAGTGGTTCAAGTTCCCTCAATGAGTCACAGGTTAGAAGGCAACCTCCATGCTTGACCAATCACAGCAGAGTAGGTGTGGTTATGGTCAACAACATTTAATCTCCAGAAAAAAACATTGTTTTCAGTGGGCAGAGCTTAAGATCATTTTCTAATGTCAATATTTCAATGAAAAGAGTGTTTTGTACAAACACACACTGATGATACAATAGTCACACATCACAGCAACACACACACTGATGATACAAGAGTCACACACTACAACAACACACACACACTGATGATACAATAGAGTCACACATCATAACAACACACACACACTGATGATACAATAGAGTCACACATCACAACAACACACACACACTGATGATACAATAGAGTCACACACCACAACAACACACACACACTGATGATACAATAGAGTCACACACCACAACAACACACACACACTGATGATACAATAGAGTCACACATCACAACAACGCACACACACTGATGATACAATAGAGTCACACATCACAACAACACACTCACACTGATAATACAAAAGAGTCACACACCACAACAACACACACACACTGATGATACAGTAGATTCACACATCACAACAAAAACACACACACTGCTGATACAATAGAGTCACACATCACAACAACACACACGGATGATACAATATAGTTACACATCACAACAACACACACACACACAGATTATACAATAGAGTCACACAACACACACACACTGATGATACAATAGAGTCACACATCACAACAACACACACACAAAGATTATACAATAGAGTCACACACCACAACAACACCCACACACTAATGATACAATAGACACACACACAGCACACATACACATTTTAACACACATACGTACACACTTTAGTTTAATGAAAATGCACATTTCTTCAGATAACTTAGGTTACAATTAATTTACTGTGAGCTAGATTATAAGGGTGTTGTGTTACGAAAATCTCTGAAATACTTCTGGTGTGACGGGCGGCAAGTATAGCAGTGCAAAGATGGTACATTATGGCAGCTGTGTATTATATATACAGTGCCTTGCGAAAGTATTCGGCCCCCTTGAACCTTTCAACATTTCGCCACATTTCAGGCTTCAAACATAAAGATATCAAATTTTAATTTTTTGTCATGAATCAACACCAAGTGGGACACAATCGTGAAGTGGAACGAAAATTATTGGATAATTTAAACTTTTTTAACAAATAAAAAACTGAAAAGTGGGGCGTGCAATATTATTCGGCCCCTTTACTTTCAGTGCAGCAAACTCACTCCAGAAGTTCAGTGAGGATCTTTCAATGATCCAATGTTGTCCTAAATGACTGATGATGATAAATAGAATGCACCTGTGTGTAATCAAGTCCCCGTATAAATGCAACTGCTCTTTGATAGTCTCAGGGTTCTGTTTAAAGCGCAGAGAGAACCATGAAGACAAAGGAACACACCAGGCAGGTCCGAGATACTGTTGTGGAGAAGTTTAAAGCCGGATTTGGATACAAAAAGATTTCCCAAGCTTTAAACATCTCAAGGAGCACTGTGCAAGCAATTATATTGAAGGAGGGAGTATCAGACCACTGCAAATCTACCAAGACCCGGCCGTCCCTCCAAACTTTCATCTCAAACAAGGAGAAGACTGATCAGAGATGCAGCCAAGAGGCCCATGATCACTCTGGATGAACTGCAGATAACTACAGCTGAGGTGGGAGAGTCTGTCCATAGGACAACAATCAATCCTGCACTGCACAAATCTGGCCTTTATGGAAGAGTGGCAAGAAGAAAGCCATTTCTCAAAGATATCCATAAAAAGTCTCGTTTAAAGTTTGCCACAAGCCACCTGGGAGACACACCAAACATGTGGAAGAAGGTGCTCCGGTCAGATGAAACCAAAATCGAACTTTTTGGCCACAATGCAAAACGATATGTTTGGCGTAAAAGCAACACAGCTCATCACCCTGAACACACCATCCCCACTGTCAAACATGGTGGTGGCAGCATCATGGTTTGGGCCTGCTTTTCTTCAGCAGGGACAGGGAAGATGGCTAAAATTGATGGGAAGATGGATGGAGCCAAATACAGGACCATTCTGGAAGAAAACCTGTTGGAGTCTGCAAAAGACCTGAGACTGGGACGGAGATTTATCTTCCAACAGGACAATGATCCAAAACATAAAGCCAAATCTACAATGGAATGGTTCACAAATAGACGTATCCAGGTGTTAGAATGGCCAAGTCAAAGTCCAGACCTGAATCCAATCGAGAATCTGTGGAAAGAGCTGAAGACTGCTGTTCACAAACGCTCTCCATCCAACCTCACTGAGCTCGAGCTGTTTTGCAAGGAAGAATGGGCAAGAATTCCAGTCTCTCGATGTGCAAAACTGATAGAGACATACCCCAAGCGACTTGCAGCTGTAATTGCAGCAAAAGGTGGCGCTACAAAGTATTATTTTGTAGAATAATATTGCACGCCCCACTTTTCAGTTTTTTATTTGTTAAAAAAGTTTAAATTATCCAATAAATTTCGTTCCACTTCACGATTGTGTCCCGCTTGTTGTTGATTCATGACAAAAAATTAAAATTTTATATCTTTATGTTTGAAGCCTGAAATGTGGCGAAATGTTGAAAGGTTCAAGGGGGCCGAATACTTTTGCAAGGCACTGTATATATATATATATTTCTTTTGATTTTATAATTTGTATGTTCTTCCTTTCTCTCCCAAAAAACCACACAGTTGTTTGTTGCTTGAGTCTCAACATTTTTTGCACCAAGGACTGGTTTAATGTGAGCATTATGTTGACGGACCGACCTTCATATAAAAGCATTTTTCCACAAGTTTATAGGTTTATTTTTCGAGTAAACTTTACTGAAACAACTGTCTAGACGTGTCAAGAGTGTCTGGCTAATGTTACTTCAGAGAAAATAGCATATTTTTTCTAGGAAAAATACTTTTAAGATAGTCAAAATTCAACAGAAATTATATAAATGATTCCGGGAACAATCTGACCTGTATCCTTCACCAGTGGTTTCCTGCCCTTTGGGTTTTATATGTACAATAGCAAAATTGACTTTTTGTGTTAAAAGAAAAACTGACCATATAAATTCCTTCCGGGGAAAGTTTGCTTAACAAAAAATACGATAACACATTAACCAAAATTTCACAGCAACAGGCGTTTCAGAAGATGGACTAGAAAACTTCTTGAAAAACCAGATGAAAAACTTCTTGATTCAAGAAAAGCGTCATGACTTGTGACCAGACTAAATTGATTGTCATCCAGATCCAGAATGAACTGAAGAGGTTAAACAGTATTTCCATAAGTATTCCACTAGGGGCAGCCGGCGTCATTGCTCAGACTTTTGACCCAACCTTGGATAAGTAGAACTCAATTCATGTCCTGATCAACATCTCTGAATAAAACCTCTCGTGCTTTGGGTTTTGAACGCTTCCTTTACTATCCATAAACCAGCTCTTGTGGGAGCACCTAAGACAGTGAGACTTTTTAAAAAATGCCTTAAATTGTGAAGATTTAAAGGATATTTTCAACACCTAACTTGCTCTGTTGTGGTCCCTGAAGTCTGCGGGCGTTTCTAAAGTACCAATAAAGGGGTCTTAAGTGTATCGTCACACCCCCATTTCCAACCATTGCAGGTAATACTGAACCTATTTTAACTCACTGACGCTGTACTTTGTGTCTTTCATCCAGGGAGTGCTTGGAGATCAATATACTGTAAATGCTCGTGTAATACGTGGACACAAGCTTTTCATCAGTCTCGCAGAGAGCAGTGAATCACGCAGGTTAACACATTAGCCTAATGTTTGTTTACAGCCCATTCATAAGAGAGCATCATGATGGAGAGCACGCAAGTATCAATCCCCTCGGCTTGTTTAAATCTTCGCTCACTTCGTTACACGCTGTTTTTTTGGTCGGAGACCAGCGATCGTGAGCCAGTACACGGCGCCAGGAATCCACAATTAAAAGCTCCTCATGATCAATACCTGCTTGAATGGAAGGAGAAGTGGCTCGTAAAGTCTGAGCGGCGATCAATGGAAGCGTTTTACTGTATTTCAGTGAATATTAATGTTGAATTTAACATGTGAGATGTTTAAACTATTAATGATTTAAATTTTTTATAAATCATTCGATTTTTTGAAAACATTGTATTCAATCGATCAGAAGTTGATTCAATCATGTGTACATTGAAGGGTTGACTTAAAAAAAAGAGGAATAATTAAATTTAATAATTTCTTTATTAAAGGGTGGATTCAAAATTTTTACATTACAAGTATTTTTTATGTATTTTTTGTTTCTTTGGGTAATTATGAATAGTAATATATCGATACATATATCAACAATATTTATATTAAAGGGTTGATTAATAAACAATTTAATTTAATTATTATCTATTTTAAATTACACATTTATATTTTTGTTGTATCAGAATAAAAAAATATATATTTTATTTATTTTTAATTGTTTTCCTATTCAAATTCAAAAAACAAATTTCTAAATTTAAATAGAATATAGAAATACTTGTATCAAGGTGTAGTCACGTGATCGTCTTCGCGTCACATGATTGGCTGAGAGCGCAAGTTTTATTTTGAATTTTGAATTCCAAACCAACATTTCATTAAAACAATCTAACTAAAGCAACACCAGCGGTCAAATCCTGCCGCCCGCCCTCGCCACCGCTAACCCACTTCCATTGTCACGTCTTCGCCCGAGGCGCCGCAGATTATGAGTCTCTGTACGCGGCATGAATGATAAGAAGCTCCGTCTCGTTTAAATTCGAGCTTCCTCGCGTCTGGGAGGTCCTGCTGAGATGAAGGATGACGGACTGTCGCCCTGACGCTCGGCAGCTGTTTCCTGCCCGGCCCTGGTGTCTATAAATAGACAAACACATCAGGTCAAAGACCAAACAGGGCCGGCGGCCATATATTCTCCCCCTTCACCCGAGACTCATTTCTCAGCCACAGGTGTATCAGCGTCTTAATATTGTCCTGGATTAATGACACGGTAATGGCCGTCACGCTCCCCTCCATTATTCCCCGTCGTCTCCAGACCTTCATCTCCGAGGAAAAAACCTGTGAGGAAGTATGAATAAATCTGATAAATATTGTGTTCATCCGTCATCCACCGACAGCTGCTCGTTATTACACAACCTTTGTGTTTCATGATGACGCGCAATAAGTGTAATTACCAATCGTTAGACGCATATAAACATTGAGTCGTCGTGAAATTACAACCAGGAACCTCTTTTAAATGGACACCAGCCTCGACAACGATGGAGCCGTAAATCTTCTCACAGGGAAAACGGTGATGATGCTTTTATTGTCGCCAAACCCTGTAAACGCCCCCCCCACGAGTCACATGACAAACGGCGGCTGCACATATAACTGTCTCTCTTCTTCTTCTTCTTCTTCTTCTTCTTCTTCTCCTTCTTCTTCTTCTCTCTCCAGCATAATTTACAATGGGCGGTGATGAATCTGTTCTTCACACGTCGGCGTGCGAACACCAGAGTGGCGATGTTTTGCTCGTGCGAGCGTAATGTTTGCCAGCTGGTGCTTGTTCTCGACAGCCTCCGTTTGGAATGCTGATTTTTTTACTATCCTGCGAAAACATGGATTTAAAGATTAAAAAACGATACCAGACGCGTGGCTCGACTGTCAGCAGTCGGCATAATGTGATGAACACTTCAAGTTAAGATAATAAAAATTAATAACACTTTAGAATGGGAAACACTAACTATTAATATTCTAAGCTTCTAAGCTTCTTATTTCACAAAAGCCAATTATAAACCAATATAAAGTACGAACTCACACCTTGTTTATTAATTATAAATAACAATATATCAATAAATATATCAAACAATAAAGGGTTGATATTGTTTTTTAATAATATCTATTTAAAATGGTTACGTTTGTATTTTTTTTAATAATTTAATACAATCATTTGTATATAGAAGGATTGACTTGAAAACATAATTTAATTAAATCTTTTTTTAAATTAAAAGGTAGATCAAAAAAAGATATTGAAATGTTTTTTAAATCATTATTTCTTTGTAAAATTAAAAATAATAATATATCATACATACTGTATATCATTAATATTTATATTGAAGGTTAGAAAAAATAAATATTATTCAATTAAATAGTATTTATTTTAAATTGATACATTTGGATTTTTGTAATTATAATAAATCAATAAAAAATAAACAATAATGAAATTAATATGTTTTACTATTATGTTTTTTTTTGCCATTTTACACAATATAGTTTGCTATTCAAATTGAAAGGCCGCATTTTCTAAATTTAAATTCAGTATACAAATGTTATAAAGGTGCCATAGGTCTTCACATGATCGTCTGGGTGTCACATGATTGGCTAAAAATTTGATCGAGTAGCTTGGTACTCGGTATTGTGACGATATACATTTTGGTGAAAACCCCTTATTATGCTGTAATATAAGCAATTTACTTCTCCATTATTGTCTGAACTGCTATAAAAAGGGAATCATGTAGATTTTAGGATCAAAGCTGAGCAAGTGTGTTTAAAAAAATCTGTTTCTAGTTAGTGAAAAATAAAAATCTTTAATTACCTGCTACAACATCACGGGAGGTTTTTTTGTAAAACTGCTGGAAAAACCATATAAATGTTTGAGCATCAAGACAACAAAGACTTTCTCTGCCCATAGGAACAGAAGGATCTAATTGGATTCAGGAGTCAACATCAGACAGGAAATGTTCTTCCTCGCTGACCTCAGGTGTGCGTCCTTTGAGCAGCGCAAACACTCGCGGCCTCAACTACAAGTTTGCTGTTTAGGTGTGTAGTATCTGAGGGGCTTGACTTCACGATGAGTTCCTAAACATTAACATGTATTTTAGTCTTTAAAGAAACAGTAGAATCCATGAGCAAAACTCTAGTAACCTCCCAGGCTGGATTTGAACCCGAGACCTTCTTGCTGTCATGTAGTAGAACAGGTTTTACAAAAACAAAATAACTAGTAAAATATCAAATGATTTGTTTCCACGGTCTGAACTCCCTGCAGTGATTCTGAGGTCATGAGGTTTAAACAAAATTTCTTCTTTCCATCTTCTTTTTCTCTTCTTCCAACTCGACTCTTTGTTCCGCGCTGAAGCTAAATGACCCACTGAGACGTTCGGATGTCGTTGGAAACAGAAGTCAAAGATTTTTTGGAATCAACTGTGTAGCTTCACTCATAGATATCACATCAATAATTCACTCTCTCTCACTCTGGATTATTTCTACAGCACTTTTCAGGCTCCAGGGGATTGTAAGTGCTTTCCAGGTCTAAATAAATATATGATACTAATGAGATATTAAATATACAGCAATACATTAGGAGCAGCTGACAGCAGCAGCGTTCATCAAAGCTGTAATTGCAATGTACTTTCCAATAAAATAGACATTTTCATTGTTAAAGGAATGAAACAACTTCAGCTAGCTCAGTATAAAGTAGGTGTGTATTGTCAAGAATCCATTAAATCATGATTCGTATCACAATATGATCAACAATACGATATAGTGATATTGTTGTAACAAGGATATTTGTGTAGAATTGTCGAGTACTTGACTCTGGTGTTGTAGTATTTACAGACCACATGACTCGAAGTCGTAACTGCTTTTATTTGTTTTCAAACCAAAATATGTCCAAACCTCAGCTTTAAAAGCTGCTGGAGTCGACTGTCTCCTCTCGTCCTCAGTCATCTAGCAGGATTTCATTGTTCCTGGAGGACGTAATGCTGCCATATAGTCACCAGAGGTTTAATTGCAACACAAAAATGAACAAACGCTGTTATTATTTACATTTTAATTGTAAATAAAAAAGTGTTTACTTTACACATACTTCATTGAACTATGGTAAAAATTAAAAATGTGGTTTGAAAGAAAAAAGAATTAGAACAATCCTGCTGAATATCGAAAAAAAAAGAAGTCATATATCGATGGAACAATATTTTATAACAGCCCAAGTATCAATACAAACATTTTTACTTACAGTTATATATTAAACGATAATAATTATTGTTTTCATGATGAAAACATGTCAATAGTTTCATTAAATAATTTCAACATTGAATAAGGTTTTGTAAAATGAACATTATTAGATCTGTTAGAATAATATTTTACCCATAACTATGTCTTTTCAAAAGTCTGGGGGTCAATTGTGGCCCTTAAACGAATCCCATGCGTCCTCTGTTATTTAACCAGGGACTGAAAAAACACAAAACTTGTTTTTGAATTCTAAAACTTTTTAAATGTTGTGGATACTATGAGTCGCATTATACACTACTAAGTACTAAATATTCATCGTCTGTCTGTGAGGAAGATCAAGACCAGTTTGGCTGAATACATTTCCTCAGGGGCCACATGTTATATTGTGACTGTTATAAGGGACCGTCAAGAAAAAAAGAAAGAACAAACAAACAAAATGAATAAATCAAAGGAAACTCTTCAATAAGTTTTAGTGTTAATCTGATTGTATATTATTCCATTTTAATAAGTATTTTATTTAAAGATTCTAAAAAAACAAGTCAATTTAATATCTTTTTAAATGAAAATAAAGTATATCAGAACCATGAAGACAAAATAAAGTTTTGGAATGTTTTATTTAATGAAAATTTCATTTTAAAATGTACTAAAAAAAAAAGCTATTTATTTTCTGAAAATGAAAAACATTACAAACATTTTTTTACACGTAGAGCTGTACTAGTAAGACAATTTCTGGATTTCCAATGGAAACATTTGAAAACGGTCAGTTTTATAATATTATTTTGACGTCACGCCGGCCGCAAAGATGAAGCCCATCTAGATTTTTGACATGTCGAATGTATTTGAGTGAATTTTAAAATGGATACTGAAAGAAACTGGCAGCCAGTGAAGAGTTTTAAGGATCAGGAAATGTGAGTTCTCCTACTAGAGCGGCTCAGAATTCTGGCTTTTGTATTAACTGCAGACGAGACATATATTCATCCTTGTGATTTTATTTTTATAAAATTTTCATGTAACTAAACTTGTTTATCACTAAAAGTGTGTCTGTTTCGAGTACTATTAAGTTATCATGTAAGTACATGGTCGTTACTTAAAACATTGTAATGAACTCTTTGTAATAGAAAAACATTTATTTTTCCTAAAGGCGATGAATGAAAACACAAAGAAGAGGTGAGAGTACGTGTGGTGGGTCAATACTTGTTTGAAGTCGACGTGAGAACTTTATTGAGACGACAGCTTCACTATATTGACAGTTATTGTGTTCTGCTTTCACCTTGAGGATTTCCGGGCCCAGGCGTCCACATCACTATCTCCACTGCTTAAGCATTCAATCCATTCAAGGGCTTTAGCTTCTTTCTCAAGCATTACCACGGAACCATAAACACACGGTTATTATTTATGCTCAACCTATGGAAACCGATTGAGCTCCATCCCTGCGGAGCAGCTTAAGGAATTCATTTCCAGCCCGCACGGCGTTTCATGCTGCAGTGGTCGCCGACAAATGACGCCTTCCTTCGCCTCATCCGGGACAAAAAAGGGGAACGCGAGCGGACACCACAAGCCACCTCAGACATTAGCTTGAATTAAGTGTGACACGGCAATCAATTGAGGATTCGGCTCGGGCTCATTGGCCTGCACGCCCGGACTCGTGTTCACATGCGAACGCACGCCATTAACGGCCCTGGCGTGGAAGCACGTGCGCCGGTGTTGCTCCTCGCCGTCCTCTGGAGGTCACCGGGGTGAACGTAGACGACGCTCTGGGGAGACGGAAGCGCCATCAACCTCTGTAACGTGACATTCAATTAACTCCTAAAGGTGACGATTCTCTTGTTGGGTTCAGGAAATCAATTGAAATGGAACGACAGAAAGCAGTTTCTGCATGTTAATTGCGCTCTGATGACATCTTCATGCGCGTCTGACTTGGTTAGAAAACCATCAAACACGACCGGGAGCGAACAGGAAGTAGAACTGTCAGGCCATTAAAAATGTTAAATTAATTAAAGGATTTGTAAATGATGAATCTACTTAATCACATTTTAATCTCATGTGTGCTCAAAGTTCCCAGATAGAAAACGTTTAATAATTTTTAAAAAAAATCTAATTTTACAGAAGCAACAAATCAGAACATGCTTGTCCTTCAGCGTTGTTATTATTTTTTAAATAAAGTTGCCTGTTATGATGTCATTAAACTTGAGGAAGATCGTTCCAAAGCTCAGGAGCAACAGCCTGGAAGGATTTCTTTCCTCTGGTCCTGAAATGTGTTCAGGAACCATCAGTAGATTCTGATCCACAGACCTCAGAGCCCGAGCTGGGGTGTAAGTCTGGATCAGATCATTGATGGAAGGTCTGACCATGAATAGATCTGAAAGTAAGAACCAGAATTTTAAAATGGATCCTGAAAGAAACTGGCAGCCAGTGAAGAGTTTTAAGGATCGGAGAAATGTGAGTTCTTCTACTAGAGCGGCTCAGAATTCTCGCTGCAGAGTTTTGTATGAACTGCAGGCGAGACAGATCCTTCTTGTTTAGACACCAAAATAAACTGTTACAATAGTCTAAACGAGAAGACACAAACACATTGATTATACAATTATTGCAATTATGTTTATTCTGGATAAATTTATATTCAATTAAATTTTAGGCGGGTAAATATATACAGACTTGAAATCCACCTTAAAGATATGTCTAATTAATTAAAGCCTGTCATCCAACACTGTGTGTCAGTCTGCTAAATCAGATCATTATTCGGAATTTTATTCTTATTAATGTCACAACAAACCACTTTTGAACAATTGTATTATATTTTATCTGTATAACAGATAAATGTTATCAATGGTTTCGTCATTTTTGCCTCAAATGTCGTCGCACCGATGACAACTGTTGTCGTGTAAGTGCATTGAAACGACGCGTTCGAGATTCTCCGCGAACCGAGCGATCCGTAGTCATCAGCACGTTCATCAAACCTCCAGGGCTCTAACACGACGAGGCCCACACGGCGTTTACACCCACAGCCTCCTCACGACGTTGTGTACACATGCTGGTGACAGAAAAAACAAGCTGCGCCACCGTCGTTCCAAACTCCCGTCGTCTTCTCCTACGAACCGGCATCCATCAAAGTTAATGGGCTGTAATCATCGCCACAAATACACTGTCACACGTCCCACTGCTCCCTCCTGAGTGTTCAACTCCCAGTCAATGGGATGTAAAAGAGACACGAGCGCAAGAACACAATTTGCCATGTCATTAACGACTCCAAGTGGGAATTGCCGAAAAAACATGTCTGAAAACTTTTTCTCTTTTTTTTTTTTTTTCAAATTCTTGGGTAAATGGAATGGAACGCTTTAGGAAAAATTTAGACAGTAACACAACTGAAATGTTTAAGGTTCAACGTAGCGAAAAGAAAAAGGTTGTCCTTACGTTTCTTTGTTTAAAACTGTAAATAATGCAGCGTGTATTTTAGAAAACACTTGTTTAGAAATACACACAATTTACTGAGAGTGATCAATGAAGTATCTGATAAAATGGAACTATTTAGGAGATTGTTGCAATAACCAACACAAAATTCTCCTTTATAAAATTTAAATATGTCTTTTTTTGTAGCTTACTACTTATCAAATAATACAAATGTATCTTTTTTAGTTGTACTTTCGTTAAATGTGTTGTTCTTAGTTCACATAAACAGTAAACCAATATTGACCATAGGGTATTTGAGATCAGCTCAGTTTAAAAGAAATGCTTTATATATGTTTTTATTGTTATACTGTATGATATAAGTGCCATATCCAAAATATGTCAAATATAAAAAGAGAAAATATATATTTTTAATTAAGGCATGGACATTATTTGTGATCTATGAAAATATTTTCCCAGTACTATTATTAAATGTTTACATTCAAGTTTAATGACAAAACCTAATTTAAACATAAGTCACAGATGTTGGGAGAAGCTTAATAAAACCCATAAAACCCATTTGAGTCTGAACTTTCATACTTGACGTCATCATATATCTGTAATGTTACTTAAAGAAATAATGTCATTGTAATAGCCAGAAGCAGCGTTAAGGGTTGGTGTGTCAACACAAATAATAATCAGGATTTTTAAATAGATTTCTTTAGATTTTAAGAACGTAGTAGAATATCAATTCAATTTTCTGAAATATAAAATGACATTTTCACTTGTTTGTCTGCGTTAACTCTGTGAAGGACTTAAAGAAATTGCCCAAAAAGTGATAGTTTTTCACATCAAAATGTGAACGTTGTTATTCAGAACTGTTTTGATACAATTCAAAGGAACTTTGCTAAACAAATCTGTAAATGGAGTGATTTTAAATTAAGTGATCCCATTTATTTTGACATTTTTTGGTAAGATCATCTTGAAGTTACTGGAGAATTTCAAGAGCAAACATTTGCGAAAAGCTTGATTGTGTTTGTGGCAGTGAATCAAAGATCCTTGTTTGTCAAACTGAGCCTGAGAAACCTGGGTGTTGTATTTGACACACATCTGAAGATTATAATCCATGTTTTTGTGTCTTCTCGTTTAGACTATTGTAACAGTTTAATTTGGTGTCTAAACAAGAAGGATCTGTCTCGCCTGCAGTTCATACAAAACTCTGCAGCGAGAAATCTGAGCGGCTCTAGTAGAAGAACTCACATTTCTCCGATCCTTAAAACTCTTCACTGGCTGCCAGTTTCTTTCAGGATCAAATTTAAAATTCTGGTTCTTACTTTCAGATCTATTCATGGTCAGACCTTCCATCTGTGATCTGATCCAGCCTTACACCCCAGCTCGGGCTCTGAGGTCTGTGGATCAGAATCTACTGATGGTTCCTGAACACGCTTCAGGACCAGAGGAGAGAAATCCTTCCAGGCTGTTGCTTCCTCTGTGTTTGATGATCTACTGACTCCTTCAAGAAACATCTTAAGACATTCTTATTTGTGCAGGCTTTTTTCTTAATTCTCTGAGACTCCTGTTTGTCTTATGAGTCTTAATCTTTTAAATATTTATTTTATTGGGTTTTGTTTTGATTGTTTAAGCGCTTTGTGACCCTGGTCTGGAAAAGCGCTCTACAAATATGAATTACTTACTTACGTACTTACAATGTTTACAATAGTTCTCCTCGACTTGACGCGTCAGACATTGAAATTGCAGTCTCTCCGCAGATAAATGAGCTTCGCGGCGAATAGCAAACGCTGTGAGTGCGTCAGCTTGATACCTTCACACGGCAGATATGATCAGAACGCTTCAGATTATCTCGACTCAAAGACACACGCCGGCTCAGTGGCGCAGCTACAGCAAGCCTCTCCCTGATGTATGAGTGTGTATGATGGGATGCTTTAGCCGTCACATTCCCACAAGAGCTTCTTTTTTTTTTTTTTTTTTACATCTCGGCAGATGGAGAAGTCCAATTAGAACGTAGGCGAACCAACGAGAGAAATGCACGGTGAACGTTCCAACTCTCTCCCTCAAGACGGAAAGATAATCCAGGTGATAAAAAAAAAAAAAGGTTTTCTTGAAGACGTGGAGATAAGTTGAAAAAAACTGCTTTTTCAAATATTGAACCGTGTTCGCTGCGGTAAAAATATCTCATTCTGTTGTCTCCGTCTTCAAGGGCAGACGTCCCACATCAGTGCCACCAGCCAAGACCGAAATAAAGGAGAAGAAATGAAAAAGTGCTTAAATATAGCAACCCTCAGGGAGAGGGGGGGGCGTGTAGAGTGATTACGATGAATAACCTTCATTCACTCGCGTTAGTTAGCGGCAGATCGGACGCTCCGTGGTGGAGCTCGGAGCAGAAGCTGTAAATAACGGGAGATACGTCGTCACCTGAGCCGGTAGAATTGCCTTCAGTCTCGGTGACAGAAGCAGTGTTTTCATCTGAACAAATGACCTTCGCAGCCCTTTCGATGCTGTTCTCTGCTCGTTCGCTGCCTCTTATTATTTTCCCTGTCGTTTTTTGATTTCGACAAGAGGAAGACTCATGGAGAGGAACGAGGGGAAAGTCATGTTGTGAACAAATTGAGGACTGGAAGACGTGACCGGCTCGTCTCACTCACTGGTAACATTGCTGGTAGTTAGTCTGTCAGATACTCTGGAACATGGACATGGAAAGATAAACGTTATTGATCCTCTGGAGGTCTCCTTCGGGAAATTGTTTTTCCGGCACACAGCAACACAGACCATAGATTCATGAAACAAGAACAAGAACAAAGTACAATAAAAAGGATGGATGATGACAGTCATCCTATGAACAGTGTCATCAGTGAACAGAGAAGCACGAATGCTCCTCCCATGATGCAACACTAATAGACTCAGGGACTCATTCATTCCTCGTGCTATTAGATTGTTTAATTCTGAGTTTGTGGGCAGGAGTGGCGTGAAAATATGATATTCCATGTTAATCTTTGTATCCTTTTTTATTTTTCTTTGATCTACCTTTATCTTTAGATTTATCCATCCATCCATCCATCCATCCATCCATCCATCCATCCATCCATCCATCCATCCATCCATCCATCCATCCATCCAGGATCCTCAAATAGCTCAGTTGTCTTGGTCTTCATCTTCGTCCAAAAAGATACTTGAAAACATCCAAAGACCTCCATACTGCTCATCTGTAACGTCTTAACCCTAACCAAACTTAACCAAGTATATATTTTAAATTGTTAATTCAATTATTTATAAGACGCCACTAGGCCATCAGCCTAACTCGAGCTTACTGACACTTCAGGCAACAGCTGCAAGACTGATAACTTCTGCGACAAAAAAGCTTAAATACAGATTTATTTAAGTCTTCAACCAAGGAGGGACGTTACAGACGAGCAGTACGGAGGTATTTGGGGTTTTTCTAAGTGTCTTTTTGGACGAAAATGAAGATAGAGACAACTGAGCTCCAGTCGCTAGATTAAAATGAACAAACATTTTTGTCTATAACACTGAAAAAGAACAGATTACTCTGAAGATAAGCCAACATTAGTCGACATGAGAGTAGAAAATGTGTGAGTCTGAATCAAAGCTTAGTGTTTCATCTCTTCTGAATATCACATAAATTGAGTTCCTGCCCGAGCGTTAAGAACACCAGTCAGGATATACAGTATATCCTACAATCAAGGCTCGTCCCTGGTTCTTCCACGCAGGTCCTCTGCGCTGATATCAGAAGCAGCCAGTCTGGCTCGTTCCGACACGCTTTAACGTTTCTATTCTTCTCTTCCTGTCTCATCCCAACCTCTGCTACTTTACTCACTTTCACTGAGAGGTTTTCTTTCTTTGCATTTGCTGTCCACATGAGAAGCTTAATGTGTATTCCAAAGAGGTTCTCTGAGGAATTTTAAACATTTGATTCATGCACAAGACAAAAAACGCCTTTTTGAACATTTTCAAAATTCTGATTAATGCAAAGGAAAACTGCATCATCGACATGATGTTCCCACACCTGATTTAATATTTTATTATTTATCCTGGTAAACATTGTTAAAACTAAAGTATTCGGTACTATAAATAATGTAGTAGTGATGTGTTGATGAAGCTTCATGAAACATTTTATTATTTCCCACTAGATGTCACTCTCTCCTCTATACTCTATTGTTTTGAACATCTATTCTATTGAAACCTCTTATCATTTTAAAACCGAGGGCGCCACCTACAGACCTCTAAAATGATGACACTGTTTCATGAAGCTTCACCAACACAGTCAATTGTTAAAATAAAAAATATATATTTATTGTGGGTTGTGGGTTGGTTTTACACTCTAGTTTCCTCCCACAGTCCTAAAACATCCACAGGTTGATTGAGAACTTGTCTGTAGGTCTGTAGTCTGTGCCATTGCAGACGTTGTTAATGATGCCGACTATTTCAAAGTGTCCCCCGCCTCTCGACCGAAGTACCTGGGATAGAATCTGGCTCCCCCTCGAGGGGAATAACAAAAAAGATGAGTTTTATAAATAAAAATGAGAAATGGTTCAATTATTTTAAGTCACCCTGGGTTTTCGTCTCTAAGACTAGCTCTTTCTGTAGTTGTTGAAACCATTCCCTTCTCTGGGCCCTTCATCCTCCTCCTTATTTCCCACAATCCTCAGCAGCCACTGAGTCCACGTCTGCACCTTCAAAAAACAGTTATTTCAAAAGCTCACTTCACAAGTTTATCCACACAACTGTGCCTCCTCAAGCCTTTATTATTCCGATCCAGATCTTGTTTTTTTCTCATTTGCATTTGAATGTTGGTGAATATGAAGACGAGGATTATGATGAAGAGGCCTGACAGAACACGCTCTGGTCATTAACTTTAACTCGTGCGGCTGATGTTGCAGTTTGTTCTAATAATAGAGACATAAAAGTGCATTAGTGTTTTAGAAATGATGGATTTGTGGGTTTCAACCTTTAAATGTTCGCCTGATTGTTTTGTCAGACTCGTTTTGTCACTTTAAAAACCTTCTTCCATGTCGTGGATACCCACGGCTTCGGTTGGACCCGAGGATGAGAAAACTATTTTAATGCAACTCAGCGACTTAAGCATTAGCATCACTAGCAATTAATGAAACACTGCTTGTGTACTCGCCTGCGGATCTTTTGTTAATTTTCCGCCAACCTTAAATCTGGCTGGTGAGCGCAGAATCGAAGTGTGACAGCTCATCAATTAAACCTAAAGTGCGTCGGATAGGCCGTTTCAAATGTTCTTCCGGGACCTCTCACCACAATAATTTAGCCTTTTAAACATTTTTAATTAGGAGAGCTCCGGTTGAAAGATCCTGGCCCGAGTTGGAGCTTCAATAATTAATTTGCTGAACAATGACGTTTTTGGCTTTTGTTTTCCTTTCAGTGCTTCAGGAATAAGCGGAGAGAGGAAAGGGAGGAACAGTTCCAAAATTAAATCACTTTTATTGTATTTCTTTTCATGCAAACATTGTGGCTTAGCTAGTATTGACACATAAAAGTACGAGCAATTAAATATAATATTTGAAAATTAAATATTCTTAGGCTTAAGAGATTCAAACCAATTTGACACTAATAGCGGAAAAAAGAGAACAGTTGCTATTCATTTAGTCTGTGCCTCTTCAGTCTCTGCCGTTGCAGTCGTTGCAGTCTGTGCCATTGTAGTCGGTGCCGTTGCAGTCTGTGCCATTGTAGTCGGTGCCATTGCAGTCTGTGCCATTGTAGTCGGTGCCGTTGCAGTCTGTGCTATTGCAGTCTGTGCCGTTGCAGTCCATTCCATTGTAATCGGTGCCTTTTGCACTGGGAGCCTTTTGCAGTCGGTACCTGCAATTGGTGCTGTTGCAGTCGGTGAAGGTGTTGCAGTCTGTTTTTCTGCATAATGTTCTGTTGCAGTCTGTTCCACTGCAGTCTTTATCTTTATCCCACTATTTGAGAAGATGTTGTTGCAGTGGATGTTTTTGCAGTTGGTGACATTGCATTCTCAGCCTCAATCACTACAGTTTTCAACGTTGTTGTCATCACTGTCACCATTAAAATCCACTCTAAATTCTCAGAAAGACAAACAAATTTGAAAATCATTTTTGGACGTGTCAGAGAACAACTCGGTTTTTGTTGTTGCCACATTCACTTTTTCTGCCACAACGGAGTCAGGAAGTGACACATTGTACCCAAAACATCAGTTTTAAACCCTTTATTCGTGTGTTTGAGACTATTTTTGTTCACTTTTTTCGGAAGATTTTACCGTGGAGGGCGAACTTTATTTTTGAGGTCATTTCTTGGAAACATCAGAAATTATTAAAACACATTTCTAGTGTTTCTGTTAATTCATTATTGTTATAAATGGTGGGTTTGTAAGTATATAAAACTAAATACAAATATTACTGAAACTAAACATGTCCCAGTCCTCTATTTTCTATTAAATTATTTTATTTTATTCTTTTTGTTTTTGCCTTTGATGTGAATAGATATATTCCCGGATCAAAGGGAGTTCCTGTTTTCTCTCTCAGTCCTCATCTGCAGCTGTCTGTTGAACAAAGGAGTTCATCAGAGGACTTTTCCTGCAATTTGAGTATTTTCTATAATACCGGGTGTGTATGCCATTCAAACTCAGCTTCCTCTTGCCACAGCTTTTCCACGGCTGCCTCAAAAAGACTCTCATTTCTTCAGCCACTTACCTGTTCTCCGCTCAGCCCTGCTGCTCACAGATGAGATGCCGGCGGGGAAGGAATGAGGGTGAAATGTGTTTGGAGTGCTGCTTTTTCGAGAATAAAATAAGGTTATTACACCAGCATGAGTTTCTAATTGTATCTCCCGTTTCAGCGGGAAGATATGTTTACGTAGATGTTGAAAAGGTTTGATGTGGTTTTAGCTGCTTTCAACTCCTGTCACGGCGGGATTCAGAGGAAACCGTCATCTTCAGGAAAGACGCGAATCACAGTCGTCATCTTCTCACAAAGTACAAAATCAGAGATGCATTCACAGCTGTTATGTAGAGGTGGATTTCTCCGGGATTTACACATTCAGAATGATCAAGATGCTAATGGAGGGAAAAATCCAAACATGACTTTAATACTTGGTGAATACGTCGAATTCAAGGCCAAATCTGGCCCCCGAGCCCTTAAATCTCAGCTAGAGATTAAATGTTTGGGTTTAAAAAATGAAATTGAACTCGTGTCCATCTCACTTCCAATACATTTTGATGTCGATTTCTCTTGAGCAAACTCAAGCTGTCAAGGTTTGGTTTGTCTGTCATGTTGGGATTATTGTCTCGATTTCTACTTCATGTTTCATGTCTTCCTGTTTTATTTTTGTGATCACTGACCCCTGTTTCTGTTTCCTGTTTCCCCGCCCCCTTCTCACCTGTGTCCCCCTGCTCCCTGATTGTCCCTGCACACCTGCATGCACTTACACTCTACTCAGCTCTGCTCTTGAACCCCTTCTGCGTCTTGTTTCGTTGCCAGTTCGTTTCTAGCTTTGTCTCAAGTTCCAGCACTTTTTTCCCACGTACCTTGTCACCGTTTTTGTCTTCCCTCCATGTTTTGAGCTTTGCCTGCCTGTTTTGGCCAACCTTGTCTGTCGCCTAGTGGTTCTGTTAACCGCCTGTTTGGACTGAACTTCTGTCTTTTTTGACCTGGACCGAATAAACGTTTCTGAACCCTGATTCTCTGTGATTGTGTCCTACCTCTGGTTGCCATGACCTTGTTCTCTACACAAGCTTGCTCCGATCTTTATTGTCCATATTTAAGCTGGAAATGTGATGCAAAGTCAGGGATATTTCTTTGAGTTTTCAATTCAATCTGTAATTAATGAATTCCATCTATTGACTTTGGTGAGAATCATTATTTGCTTTAATCACATTTTTATTCATTAACTTTACTGTTTCTTTTTGCAAGTTGACTATTTGTGAAATCTTATGGTTGGTCTTCTTGAGTTGTTGGTGTGAAAATGATCAATCACTCCCTGAAGTGGACATTGATTGGTCTCAAGATTTTGATGTGTTCGCTTGAAAGACTTTATATATTTATATTTCGACCCGATGTTGGACTTTCTAATGATTTATACAAAATAATCATATAATTCCTTCTGATGAAACTCAAGGTTGCGGCAACAATCAATTAACGTGACATGTTGATCTACAACAATGTCAGTGTTGAAGGATGGAAACACATTTGATGAAGGACAAAATATAATTAAAGCATAAATTACGAAAAGATGACATAGATATGGAGTTTGACATCCTTGAATTAAATATTTTTTTTATGTGATCATCTGCTCTTTCACAATTACTTTCCCTCAACAGAAAGTCAATACAAATATTGGCTGTGTTTATATTATTGTCTGTTTGCAGGATTTGAATCTAATTTAGTGAAGTTGGATGAAGCAGGAAGTCACCAAATAATTCAACAAAATAAGCAATGCGTAGAAAACAAACAGTTAATTATTCAAAAAAGTAAGTACTTCTTTCACAGACCAGGATCACAAAGTGCTTTAAGAATCAAAAACAATACACAGTTAAAATACACACTTTAAAAGATCAAGACACATAAGACCAACGCAGCAGCAACAAGAAAGTGAAGAAAAATCACAAATAAAAATGTCTTAAGATGTTTCTTGAAGGAGTCAGTAGATCATCAAACACAGAGGAAGATCGTTCCAAAGCTGAGGAGCAACAGTCTGGAAGGATTTCTCTCCTCTGGTCCGGAAGCGTGTTCAGGAACCATCAGTAGATTCTGATCCACAGACCTCAGAGCCCGAGCTGGGGTGTAAGTCTGGATCAGATCACTGATGGAAGGTCTGACCATGAATAGATCTAAAAGTAAGAACCAGAATTTTAAAATTGATCCTGAAAGAAACTGGCAGCCAGTGAAGAGTTTTAAGGATCGGAGAAATGTGAGTTCTTCTACTAGAGCAGCTCAGAATTCTCGCTGCTGAGTTTTATATGAACTACATGTGAGACAGATCCTTCTTGTTTAGACACGAAAATAAACTGTTACAGTTTCTGGTGCTGTACTAGAGAAAACATGGCTCTGAAAAGAAAACAACTGTTGCTGTTGTCTCTTCAATACACTTGGGGCTGTTGCTAAGATTTAAATAAATTATTCATGTCTAAAAATCAACACTTTATTTATGCAACTCTGAGAGGAGACTCTATGTAATTGACTTTAAAATGTATTTTTGCATGATTAAAGCTAAAACACAGTAAGATCCTGTTTTCTGAAAACGGTGCTTGAATTTGTTGGTCTTCAGGTTCCTCCGTGTCGATCCAGGTCAGCTCAGCAGCGAACCAAACATGAAAGAGCCGACGTGCTGGCGGCAACACTGGAAAATGCAGAAAGTCGTGCCCATCGCTCGGTTGAAATTTAGGTCGTCGCTTCTTTAAAATCTCCTCATGAACTGAAAAACTGTCATCAAGGTCGCGCAAATGTCACAATTAATCTAACTTTAGTTTGATACTTCTTCATGTTTAGCTGCTAGAATCGGTGAGAAATTTCACTGTAAGAATTTGGACCGGCTGGTGTCGGGAGCTGATATCCAGGGGCTCGGAGTAAAGTCTCACATCAAAGTTAATCTTGCAGCGTCGGTGCTCGGGTGCTAATCTGCTGTCAGTGTGATGAAGCTCCTGGACCAGTTCCCTTCTCCAACATGGTGGCATTAATCCTACGGACCGTTCACGTTTTTCCTGCTCTTTCTCGTCACCTGCACGCACCGCAAAGGTCACGGCAAAGGTTATGACGGTCATGGCGAAATTGTGTTTGTGGCATCACACAAGCATCTGTGACCTTAAGATGAACAAACTGATTATGATCTTATCAATAAGGATTTTATTTTATTCCTTTATAAAATATATATATAGAACACTAATAATTAACACCTCTTTCCACACAATTTACTAATTTTACAATATTATTTAATTAGAGGATCTGTCTCGCCTGCAGTTAATACAAAACTCTGCAGCAAGAATTCTGACTCTCTCTAGTAGAAGAACTCACATTTCTCCGATCCTTAAAACTCTTCACTGGCTGCCAGTTTCTTTCAGGATCCATTTTAAAATTCTGGTTCTTACTTTCAGATCTATTCATGGTCAGACCTTCCATCAGTGATCTGATCCAGCCTTACACCCCAACTCGGCCTCTGATACAAATTATATTTCTTTATATTTATACCAAAAAATCTGTCTAAATATATTACATCAAACCACCAGACTTGAAGCTCGGCCACTGAAATAATAATATAATAAAGGAGAAGAGCTTCAACTTCGCCCAAATTCACTCGAAGTGATAGTTAAAAGTCTAAAAAGCACTCGTTTTACTCTCACTCATTTTCAGAGTAATCTGTTCTTTTGAGAGTTACAGGTGGAAATGTATGTCCACCAAACAGACAGTCGCAACCGGAGCTCACTTTTCTTCGTCCAAAAGACCAAAAGAAACATCCAAATACCTCCGTACTGCTCGTCTGTAACGTCCCTCTTAGGTCTATTGTCAAGTTAGGAATCATTTTATTTTATTTAAAGAAAGAATATAAATCAGATCTGATTTAAAGCGTTTTACTTGTACATGAGAAAGAATAACACAGAGTTTACATGTCTGTCTGAATCCTTTCTGAAGAAGAAGTTAGTTCGCCGCTATATCCTCGTCACACTTCAATATGATGTTAATTATTTCAATCCAAAGGTTTCCACCAAACACTAACCTGAATAAGTTATAATCCTCACAGTCGTTTAGTTCTTCGAAGATCAGTATCTGGCAGGAAGTCATCTGGACCCCATTTTCCTTACTCACACAAGCAGCGATAAGAGATGCAATATTTTATGTGGTTAAATACATTTTATAATCATACTTCCAGGAATTTTACGCATGCACACTTTTAACAGCTCTGGTCAAGACAGGAAAATAGATGTATATTTTTGTACAGATTACTCTGAAAATAATCAACATTAGTCGTCATGAGAGTACAACTATCCGTTTACTAATATGAGTTGAATTAACAGCAAGAACCATAAAAGTAATAATGACAATAGTAATAATTTATTTTGTGAATATTTTCACACAGTCAATGTATATTCATTAGAAAATGACTTGATTTTCAAAGTCAGCAGAAATGAAGAAAAACCTGCGGCGTCGCAAAAAAAAAAAGAAGTTTCCATTAATAGTAATAGTAATAGTTCAGCAAAACTACATGACGCAGTCGTTAATGACAGATAGAATCTTTCACTTTGACACGTTAACAACCAAGGTGTTGAACGAAATTCCGCCGCGCTCACCGACACGGCGACTTAACTTACGGTGAATACAGAATGAGCTCATTAGCATAATCGCTGGAGAGTCTGATGATTTCATTTTATTATCATGTTCTCTCATAATCCACAGCTCCGGCTCCCCGTCGCTTCTTCAAACCCTCTTTCATGTTCCTCCGCCGCCCATTCAGCCCGGCGACCAGTGTAATTGCATTATCAGTCGGATTCTGACATCGTGGACGATATTTTTAGCCTCGACTCGGAGGAGCTGTGGTGGTGCTGGTGTGTCTGTAAATTAGTCTTTGAGCTCAGGGTTAGTGGAACTACACAGGTGTCACTGTGGCAACACAACACAACATTTGACTTCACATTGACAGAGTTTTGCACATAGTTTGGTCGCCGAACAGGAAACTGTGAAAACGTAATATTGTATTCTCCATTTGTTTCTCACAACTTGTTGAAGAGTTTTCATCATTATTCGTTTTTTTTGTTTTTTTTATTCAAACTTTAATGAGTTTTCAAACTTTAGCATTTTTATGAAAACGTTTTTTGTATGTGGCTAATCAAGAAAAAAAGAGAGTTTAATACAGAACCATCTCAACGAGCGTCCCACTTCACTCTGAAGTAAGAACAGTTTGGGTCACAACTTATCGTACATTATTGATTATCCAAGAGGAACAAAATGAAAACACAGGAAAACTGATGGTGTTAAATGAATCAAACGAAGATCAGTTTTATTATCTGATTGAAACTGTCGTGTTCCTTTTTGCGACTTCCTCAGACATTTCGAAGCCAAATAGAATAGATAGAAACAAGCAGTAGTTTGAAACATAAGCAATGATTAAGTACCTTAAGTTCAGCATATTTGGTAATATTTTTATTTTCTGTTTATTTTTCAAAGGAATATTTTGTCTTTTATGTGTGGAAAGTGCTCGTAATTTAAATGAAAATGTAAAAATATTTTAGTTTATTCGTTTGACGACCAGAAGACGTGTATACCATCAGATAAATGTATTTCCTCAGATATAAAAGTGTACAATATGCAGTGCAGATACACATCATTTCTTCCATTAGGGGAACCACAGAGCGTTCGGTGAAAGACGAAGCCACCAGATCATGAAGACGAGCAGCAGAAGTAACGGTGACTCGACAAATAAAAGAAGCATAAAAAAGGCGAGTGTTTTTTGCATAGGACAGCAGTTGTTTCTCAAGTGTCAGCAGGTGCGGAGTGAGCGGAGAAAGAGAAATGTCAAGCCGGGCTGCTTCAGTGCTGCATGATAATAGAAAAGGGGGGTGAAACAGAAAAGAGGAGAGCGTTTCATCTCCCACTGGAAGTTAGACGCAGGCAGGTCCGGGGCGCAAGGAAGGGTGAGTCAAAGTCAGGGAGGGAAGACGACTAGAGAGGAAAGCGTTTTATCATCTCCGACTCTTAAGAAGATCTCCCCAACGGGAGAGGGCGTGCATGCTAATGTCGGAGCGGCGGCGATAACTAGCTTGCCTGCCACGCCGGGCGAGGGTTAAGCCGGGATTTGGGAGGCTGAGGGAATCCATGTTTGATATGTGAGCGAGCGGGAGCGCCGAGGTGCGGCAGCTATATGTGATGGATTACTCTATATGGTTTTATCTGCTGGGGGAGCACAGATCCGCCAGTCTTCTGTGCGGCTGCAAGGACTCATGGGTGAAATGTTGCGCCTGAAAAGATCAAAAGGCACGACACTTTCATTAACTCGCTTTATGACACATTTACATGGAGAGGTGCCGAGGTCTTGAACTTTGACGGCGAAGAAGTTCGATGGTGGAATCAACAGATGAAAAATGTATAAAAATACGGATCCAAAGCATGTTGATCAAAGTCAGTCCTCAAGTCCTGGGACACAAATAGGGTGCTATATTGACCTTTTAGAATGTATTTTATTGAGTATTGTTTTGATTGTTTAAGAGCTTTGTGACCCTGGTCTAGAAAAGCGCTATGTAAATATGAATTACTTACTTATTTACTTACAAGAACAAAGTTCAAACAAAAGAACAAATGTAAGGGATGACAAAGTGCAAGTGAAGAACAAGGATACAAAGGAAAAGGACACAAAGATCTGATTATTGCAAATAAAACTATGAAAATACTTTCATTATTTAAAAATAAACATTCATTGATTTATTATTATTATAATCATGAATTACATCATAGAAGTCAAAACCTCTGATGGAATTCTGATCTTGACCAACTTTGTTTTTTGGTTTACTCAAATTTTCTTTAAATACTGGTCAAATGTATCAATGTATAGTAATGTTATCATAGCTTATGACACAAAAAAGTCAGGAAAAGGCTGATTTGCTGTGAGTGACAGTGACCAGACAAGATCTAAATCAAAGCATTGACGAAGATTAAAGAGAATAAATATTGTTAAATAGTTTAAAAAATACGGTGAATTACGCTTCGCTTGATCTCTTTGTTTTTAAACCAATGTCTTCTAGTGTCATCTAGTACAGAAGGATCTTTCTTTCCTGTTGTATGAATCATATCCTTTTATCCTCGATCTTGCTTTTAACTTTTACTTTTCAGTCTTACAACAGCTGATTAACCGAAACATTTGAGGGACTTGAACCCATTTCTAAATCCCCTTTAATACTGTAGAGAGCAATGACCAGGGATGTGTCCCACATCGCACACTTCTGCACTAGTATTTTGAGTGCCTCCCGATAAGCAGTGCGTGAATAGTGCGTGTAGTGCGCAATGAACACTCGATTGGCACACCCGGATGGCCAGAAACTTGAGTGTGGATCGATGGACACTTTCCACGGCCGACACACAATGAAACACAACTTAATAACTGGTTTCAATTGGAGAAAAGTGCTGTCAAGTGTCAGTGATAGTGTTTCAACGACAGTGTTAAAAAGTAGTAGAAGAAGAAGTTGTCGAGTCATTCCCTGTAAGTATGTAGCAGCAGAGTTTGATTTGAGACAGTACTACCCTGTCCACATTTGAGCACTGCACAAATAACTGTCTTACAGTGTGTTGTAAAGCAGTGCACTTAGAGAAGTGATAGATTTCTTTGTCTACTTTCTAATGGTATCGTGCGACTCCATATTCACGAGGGACTGTTGCTACTTCTCCTCATCAAGTACCACAAAGAGATTCCTGATGAATCGAGGTACGAATGTTCGAAAACACATCCCTCAAACCAGGCCTGTGTTACAAAACAGCCAACCTTCTCTTCTACCCCGAGCACGTATCATAGCAGCGCTTGTGGTCCTCGGGCTCCTCCTATCTCCGCTCTCCTATCTGCCCATTATGTTGTGTAGTTCTGCCTCTTATCACCTGCAGCGAGAATCCGGCGGCTAATCCCGACGCCCGTGGGACGCCGTCCCCCGCCGTAATGATTCATATCAGCAGGGATTGCATCGGACCGGAGTGCTGTCGCCGCACACGCCCTTAATCCCATCTGTCTTTGCCGTCCACGCCCCGGGAGACACTCGTGTTGTGCGTCCAGTGATGCGACGCGCTAATAGCAGGGATCAAAGCAGAGATCATGTCCTTTGATTGTGCGACTTTAAAACACAACACAACGACACAAACGCTTCGTTCCAGAGGCTCCTAAGACACAGAGAAACAGATTGAGCTCAATATTTAAAGACAATTACAGTCACTCCATCAATAAAACAGTCGTATCATCCGCCCGAGATCCTTTTCTTTTATTTAACTTTTTTCTTTTTTTTTTCTATAAATGCGGCACAGCCTCCTTTTTGCTGCATTTATCTTCCCGTACACTGCAGTCGGATCCTGCTTTCCTATTGGACGATCATCTGCTTGTTTTGGTGAACTCAATCTTTTATGAGGGTTCTTAATATGAAATAACTACTCTCGAAGGCTCTCCCGAAGTCCTCCATTAATCTTCCTCTCTTCACAAATACATCCTGCAAATTTATACCTCCTGTCGCTCACGTAAGTGCGCCACTGTGACGCTCCGGCGGCATCATCCGTTTCCCTGGGATTTCATAGTCCTATGAACATGATGGAGTTCATAAGGAAAATTACTTTTTTTTTTTTTTTTTTTGGTCCATCTATTATTTAACTGTCAGCAAGAATGAATATTGTACTTCTTCTGCCTCCTGGTGAAGGTGCGAGGAGCTGCAGTGTCAAGGAGACGAGCTTTATTTGGCTCTTTGTGACGCCTTCGGAAAGAAAATCTTCTTCTTCTTCTTCTTCTCTTGTGTTCATCGTCCCAAGGCCAGAGTGTGCCGGGAACATCATGAAGTCACAACAGAATTTCGATCGAAAGTCTTTGATACCGGTACCAAAACAAATTCACCTCGGTAGCAGTTCCTGAACAATACTCCTTTTAGAAAACAATTTTTCAAGGTCAACTAAAAATCAATTCGAATTTCTATTGCCTTTGTGTCAGGTAAGCAATCCGACTGAAGACTGTGAACAAAGAACAGACATCAGAGATAATAATTGGTTTGAAGTCAAAAGGATTTACTTGCAAGGAGAGTTTAGTACAGAACCTTCATATCGTGTGTACCATTTCCACGCTGAAGTAAAAACTGTTTTGGTCAGATCCTATAGTTATAAGATATTGATCATCCGAGAGGCGAGAACAAAGTTGAAACAGGAAAACACAGACGGTAATAAATTACAGCTGGTCTTCAAGGAAGCATACAATGGTTAGTGTAATGTCTTACAAGTAAAAAATGTCTGTAGTATGGATTAACATGAGAAATACCTGTGCCAACGCAAATTTTGCGCAAACACAATCAACACAATAGTTCATAATTTTTCCATCGCTTTGTCACTTTGGTTTTTTTTTTATCAAGTTATCCAACACCAAAAACACCAAAAAATGAAGCATGTTACGATACTCGGTACTAACCGAACTAACAATCTTTTGGGATTGACAGTATCTGAGGAAGAGGACGATGGTTACTTTTGCACTTTATGACCTAGAATATTATCTTTGTACCTTTTTGCAAATTAAGATAAAATTATTAAAATTTGGCGGTTTTCTGGATTTCCATCAGGATCCATGAATCAATTTAAGGATTGATAAGACAGGATTTAATTGTGATGCATTTTGCAACTGAATAAAACAAAATCAAAACAAAACCTAATGAAAAAAAACAAAAAACTATTGGAACTCGGATATCCGACGACACTTAAATGCAGAAAACTACGAATCTTGTTAAAACCAACAGCCTTTCCTATGTCAGGGAGTGAGCTGCTTGGCAGAGGTCTGCACTTCTTTTTTTTATGCAATGTTACATTGAGCTACCCTTAAATGGCAATTTTTAATAGCCTGTTTAAGTAGCTAGCTAGCATGCTAGCTTGTGTCGGAACATGGACTCTTAACATTTAAAAAAATACTGTGTTTTAAAAAATGTTATGGTCAAACAATAAGTCCAGGATGTTTTTTTCCGCACTATAACAAATGTCGAACATTGTTTTTCGGTACAACGTGCTAACTTTGAAAAGCGATAATCCCTCTTTCTATTTCTGGAACTTTTTACCCAATGACTCATTTAAACTATGTCACACATAATTTAATTCTAAGTTTAATTTTAAATTCAAAAAGCAACTTCTCACATTTTCTCTTTTTTTTACCGCGTTGACACTTCCTTAACCTCAGCAGCAGATTTATGCTTCACTTCACACCCCCTCGTTGGTGGATACTTTGTGACCTTGTCGTCACTCTCGCCATGATCCGCTTTTTATCGGTGCCGTCGATGACGGATTCAGTATAATTGACAGGTTTTTGGACCAGCGGGGGAGGCGGGGGAGATGAGGAGGCGGACAGGGGAAGAAGATGGTCTGAGCAGCAGCAGTCATTAAAGTGTGAAAGTGAATTACCTGAAAAAGCGAGTGCAGGGAGCTGGACGTGTGATTGGCTGATAACTGAAGGTCAGAGACAAAATCATCAACTCAGTGGGTCGTCAAAGACATGCAGGGACTCGTGCTTCGAGCGAGAAAATGATAAATATATATTACAGTGTTTTTTTTCGATGGCTTAAGCATGATTTTGAAAAGAGGGCCCATTTTTTTTCCACAAACACCACATGCATTTACACACCGCTGCACTTGACCTAACACACTTTTAACAATTCTACTGCTCAGTTATGTGAGTCATGTAAGTGAAGTACACACAGAAAAAAGCAAATATACAAAAGTTGAAATTCATCAAACACAACACAAGACCAATGCTGGGATGAAAATAAAATGTATTTATCTAAACCAATCAAAATTTCAACGAAAGATGTCAGTACTGTGCATAACACACACAAAAATACACACCCAATCAAAAATAATAATAAAAAAGATACTATAAAAAATGAAAAATATGGGTGGGGGGACTGAGAAAAATAGTCTTTTGGAGTTTGAAAGGAAGTGACATCATGATATGCAAGTGTGTCTAATGTATACAAGTGTGTTTAGTATTTTGCAATCGACTGTGTGCAGTCATTAGAAAAAAGTGTGAAGCTAAAATTGTGTTTATAATTGTGTTAATCTGGGCCGAGATGTTGCTCCTCGAGTGTTAGTTTGTATTATTGTGTATTACTTTTGATTTTAAGTGTTTATGCAATACAACAAAAACTGTAACGATATTCCACCACAGGTAGAGTTTCTTTTTACTTTTTTGAAGTGAACTAATACAGTCAATAACACGGAGACACACACTCTTGTTGAGAATATGGATCTTTTCTACTTCGAAACATCGAGAGACTCACACAAGTAAGAAATATTCGAGGGAATTTTATAGATAAAACATAGAGACTGTACATTAAAGCCAAAGACTTGGATACACATGAAGCTTGTGTGTATCGAGCTGTGTGTGTTTGTCTGGAGGCAGAAACAAAACAAAGTACAAATATATGTATTTTTAAAAAGATACAGAAGAATATTTGTGAACAAATATATAGAAGAGTAAGTGTACTTGAATTAAATTATTATGTGTTAAATATGAACAGGTAAAATAATAATAAAATATATGTATATATCATATATTTACATTGATATGTGCTCCGTATGTTCATAGATTATCGTATATTGTACGATAAAGATTATTCAAGATGAGATATATGTTATAAGTGTTAAAATATTATGTGTTTCTATGAATATCCTTGTAGAAATATTTATTAATTTGCGGAAAACTGAAAATAACTAAAAACGTGTCAGGAATGAAAATGTCTTTTTTTTTTACAATGATTTACGATCTTCTAATTTACTTTGTATAAATAATTACACATTTTATGCAAAATAAAAACTATTCATTATTCATTCATTAATATGAGACAATAATGTACCTTTTATTTGATAAATTAAAATAAAACTCTCACAGTGTCTTAACAGTTCAAGCATCAAAGTCCAAATTAAACAATCATTCTTGATTTGCTATTCGATCAATTTTGTAAATTATGTTTTTTTTTTACTATATTAGGGTCAATAAATCCTTCTTGAGAATTGAGAAAAAACATGTGTTTAAAAGTGATTTATAAGGTCTAAAGCTGATGCTGGAGTAAGAACTGAGAGTGAGAGTGTTTAGGGTTGAATCCCAACAAGACAATCAGTCTGTAATGCTACATGCTAATTGCTTTCACTGTAATGTATATGCATGAATTATAATGAATAAATGAATTATGCAACAATGATATTGTGATAAACAATATGATTAGTTTTAATTACACATAACGTAAACTGAAGCAACAATCTTATTTATCATGTTTTGCAAAAAATCACAGCTTTAGTTTAAAATTGTGCTACGTTAGAAACTAATAAACCCATATACTTGATGGATGGATGATAAATGGATGGATGGATGGATCAGTGGATCAATGGATGGATGGAAGGGTTGATGGATGGAAGGATGGATGGATGGATGGATGGATGGATGGATGGATGGATGGATGGATGGATGGATGGATGGATGGATGGATGGATGGATGGATGGATGATAAATGAATGGGTGGATGGATGGATGATAAATGGATGCATGATGGATGATAAATGGATGCAGGATGGATGGATGGATGGATGGATGGATGGATGATAAATGAATGGGTGGATGGATGGATGATAAATTGATGATGGAGGGAGGGATAAATGGCTGGATAAATGGATGGATGGATGGATGGATGGATGGAAGGATGGATGGATGATAAATTGATGATGGAGGGAGGGATAAATGGATGGATGGATGGATGGATGGATGGATGGATGGATGGATGGATGGATGGATGGATGGATGGATGGATGGATGGATGGATGGATGGATGGATGGATGGATGATAAATGAATGGGTGGATGGATGGATGATAAATGGATGCATGATGGATGATAAATGGATGCAGGATGGATGGATGGATGGATGGATGGATGGATGGATGGATGATAAATGAATGGGTGGATGGATGGATGATAAATGGATGCATGATGGATGATAAATGGATGCATGATGGATGGATGGATGGATGGTGATGGGCGGAGGGATGGATGGATGGGCGGAGGGATGAATGAAGGGATGGATGGATGGATGGATGGATGGATGGATGGATGGATGGATGGATGGATGGATGGATGGATGGATGGATGGATGGATGGATGGATGGATGGATGGATGGATGGATGGAAGGAAGGAAGGATGGATGGATGATAAATTGATGATGGAGGGAGGGATAAATGGCTGGATAAATGGATGGATGGATGGATGGATGGATGGATGGATGGATGGATGGATGGATGATAAATTGATGATGGAGGGAGGGATGGATGGATGGATGGATGGATGGATGGATGGATGGATGGATGGATGGATGGATGGATGGATGGATGGATGAATGGATGGATGGATGGATGGATGGATGGATGGATGGAGGGATAACTGGTCGCATTATCATAAATGATAATTTCCTCTCAGATCATGAGGTAGAGATGAACTAAACTCTCACAAACACACAAAGGTGAGTCGCAGCTTCTCATGGTCACGTGTGGTTCTGTCAGCACTGCTGTGAAACCACGAGGCGAAGCTCCTGATGCGACGCGACGCTTAATTCATCTGGATCTTCATCAGCTGAGCTTCTTAATGTTTTCATCACATCTGTTTCATTCCGCCGCCTCCCGTTCAGAAGTCCATCGACGAGGACGAGATAGAGATTCAAAGTGACGCATCTAATCGCCATCTCGCCGGCATCGGCGAACGTCTGTCGGCTTTTTCCATTCATTTCGAGCCGAGGAACGTTTGGTCTGGAGCTCAGGAGCCAGAGGAGAAGTGACAGAGAGGCCTCTGGGTAAATGGATTTCCACGCCGTCGACAAGAACCTGCTCGCTCCAGAGATTACACTCTCAGATCCCGACGCTCGGCACCTGGAGAGAGAATCCAAACATCTCTAATCACCGCACGACGTTAGTTGTGTTTTTCCGACCTCGCGGCCGTGTGATTGCGTCAGCGGAAGGTCGGAGGTCGGAGCAGACGTTGAGGTCGTGATGATTTCATTGAATTGATTCCAAGACCGGTCGTGATCAAATAACAAATAACGTCGTCCAGATCTTTTCTCTTTCTTCCTCCCACTGACCAGATGGTCTCCGAGCCCAGACGCTGTTCTGGAGGACGATCAGGGAACGAGATTGTTTTTGTGTTGTTGCTGCGACTGGATGTTCAATTAGAGGTTTGTGCGCACGAACGCACACGTGACCGCGACCAGTGCGCCCAGACCCAGGTCTTGAGAAGAAATCTGGGCGAGAGCCTAACAAGGTCACGCTGTGAAGGTCAACACTAGAAGAGGTTCGGGTAAATCCACTGTTCTGGTTCTCTTGGATCTGTCCTCGGCCTTTGACGTGGGAATGTCTGGGTCTGTGTTAGAATGGTTCTCATCTTACCTTTCTGGGCGCAGTTTTAGTGTATCTGCCATTCAAATGAGGTCTGAATCGGCAGGTCTGTTGTGTGGAGTCCCTCAAGGTTCTGTTCTGGGTCCTTTATTGTTTTTGCTGTACTTGGTAGGTAGGTAGGTAAAAAAAACAAAAAACTTTATTGATCCCTCAGGAGGTCTCCTTCGGGAAATTGTTTTTTCCAGTAGCCAGCAATTTTTCATAAACAATAAAAAATAATACATACAAAATAAAATAATAAGAAGAACATAAAGAGAAAGAACAAGATGACACAATCTAAGTCTAAAGATAAAGACAAAGAACATAGGTCAAAGAAAAACAACAAAGACTAAGGATACAAAGACTAACTTAGAACAGAACATCTCACTCTCACTCCACTCCTGCCCCCGAACTCAGAATTGTAAAATTTAATAGCCCGAGGAATGAATGAGTCCCTGAGTCTATTTGTTTTGCACCTGGGTAGGAGCATTCGTGCACTCATTCTGCTTCTCACAAGATTCCCCTCGGTAAAATCATTCAGAGATTTCCTGATGTTTCTTATCACATTTTTGCTGATGACATCCAGCTCTACTGCTCTTTTGATCCAACTGAGCCCCAGAGGCTGAACTTAGTCAATCGTTAGCTAGAAATCAAACAATGGCTAAAACACTTTGCAGCTAAATGTGGACAAAACTGAAACTCTGGTTATTGGGCCTAATAATTCCAGGGTTGAGTCAGTACTTAGGTGACTTAGGTCAGTCTGTCAAACTGAGCCTGAGAAACCTGGGTGTTGTATTTGATAAAGACATGTCTCTTGTTCAACACTGCAGAAAACTGACCAGAAACTGTTTCCTTCAACTGAGAAAAATCTCTAAACTTAGGAAAATGTTGTCGGAACATGATCTGGAGCTTATAATCCATGCGTTTGTTTCTTCTCGTCTGAACTATTGTAACAGTTTGTTTTCATGTCTTAAAAAGAAGGATCTGTCTCACCTGCTGTTGATTCAGAACTCTGCAGCGAGAATTCTAACCCGCTCTAGTAGAAGAACTCACATTTCTCCGATCCTTAAAACTTTTCACTGGCTTCCAGTTTCTTTCAGGATCAACTTTACAATTCTGGTTCTTACTTTCAGATCTATTCATGGTCAGACTCCTCCTAACATCAGTGATCTGATCCAGCCTTACACCCCAGCGCGGGCTCTGAGGTCTGTGGATCAGAATCTACTTATGGTTCCACGCACACGACTCAGGACCAGAGGAGAGAAATCCTTCCAGACTGTTGCTCCTAAGCTTTGGAACGATCTTCCTCTCTCTTTGCGCTTGATGGAGTCTACTGACTCCTTTAAGAAACATCTTAAGACGTTTCTATTTGTTCAGGCTTTTCCTTGATTTTATGGAACTCCTGTTGGGTTCTCAGTTTTATCTGGCCTTAAAATATATACTTTATTGAATATTGTTTTGATTGTTTAGGCGCTTTGTGACCCTGGTCTGGAAACAAATAAAAATGACTTAATTACTCCTTACTATACAAGGACTGTGTTCCAGAACTGTCATCATATGTGTGCGTACGTGTGTTGTTGTGATGTGTGACTCTATTGTATCATCAGTGTGTGATTTTACAAAACACGCTTTTCATTGAAATATTGACATTAGAAATTGATCTTAAGCTCCGCCCACTGAAAACTGAAAACACTTTTTCTGGAGATGAAATCTTGTTGACCATAACCACACCCACTTTGCTATGATAAGTCAAGCGTGGAGGTTTGTTAACGGGCGTCATTAATCTCAGAAGTCTCTGCCTCCAAAGGACTCGTTGTGTAAACAAAGCGGGGCGTGATTACAGCTGGCTGGAGGAGGAGTGAAGCCATTATTACGTCATAATGGACTCTGGTAACCTCTAGTTCGCCCGGATTTCAGGGCAACTTTATAAAGTATTAATCAGTAACTTAACTTAACTTAAAAATTTCAAATGTTAGAACTTTTTTTTTAATATTGTGGGGTTTTTTTGTATTGATGTTTTTTGATTAATAAAATTGAAAAAATTAAATGAGTAAATGATTTATAAATGTCTTTTTTATGGATTACATTTCATATTCTACTTCCAATAACTTAAAAATATATTTTTTGAAGTCAGAATTTTGTCATTGGTAACTTGCATCAATGAATGTCTGGACTAAGAGGATTTTTTACTTTTCACTCTTATTCTTCCACAAAGGACGAAAAGGCTGAAATCTGTCGTGGTGGCGTGAATTTGCTAATTTTCTTCATTGACTTGTGTTTTTTAAACGTTTTAAACTAAATTAGAGTCTGAAGCTCAAATATCAAGTTACAGCCTCACCTTGCAACATTTGTGTCATTTTAGATCCTAATAACGATTCTGGTTTCCTCTTAACCCTCGTTTTATCTCAAGAGTTAATGATCATAAAGAGAAAATAAAACATTTAAAACTAAATTGCATGCTCTTTTGAATTTTGCATGAGAAATATTTTTCAATTTTTTTTTTATCTTGTAAAAATCCTTGGACAAATGCTGGCAAGTTCATAATAAAAACGTTGGTATAATAGCGTCGCCAGACCATACAAATAGAGAACCGAGCTACTCAATCAAACTTTAAGCCAATCAAGCAACGTGTAGACGATCATGTGACGCCATACCGTAGAATAATTTACTATATTACTATTCGTCATGGCAACGGTGTTGTCTAGTGACTATATTGTTATTATACCAACGTTTTATATTGAATTTAAAATCAACAAATAAATCATTTTAAATAAAGAAAATGTATTTTGAGCTATTGTTATAAGAATATTAAAGCAATTAATTTTTAATATGTTTCATTTTGAATTCAATTACTCAAAAAATAAACAATTTCAATAAAAAAACAAAACAAAAAAACAAACATTTCAATTAAAAAAACAACATTTTAATTGACACAAAAACAACAACAAAAAATCTTTAAATAAAAAAAAACTTTCAATGTTGTAGAAAATCATGTGACAACATATTGTAGAAGAACTTGCATATCTATTCACCATGACAACGGTGACAATATTTTGTTATGATACCAACATTTTATATTGAATTTAAAAGTAAAAGCTGCAAATAAAAAAAATTAAAATAAAGAAAATGTTTTTCTGAATTATTCTCATTAGAACAAAAAAATAATTCATTTTGAATATATTTCATTTTTTCATTCATAAATACCTTTCAATGTAGAAATCAGTAAATATAATGATTTAATGAACATTTAAATAAATAAAACGTATTTAATGTTAAATGATTCAATATACAATAAATGTAATATGTACATGTCTTCGTGTACAGCGTCTCCTAACATCTGGTCAGCTGACAAACAAACATCTGCACCATCAAGAGCCTTTTATGCTGAAACATGTTGCAGCAGCTGCTGTTTCCATCACAGCATCGTTTCAACCATGTTTTTAATCTCGTCGTGAATCTGACGTCTGTTGCTCGAGTGTTTTGAGTCATTTTCTGGGAGAGAAAAGTGCAAAATTAGGCAAAAGAAAATAAAAATCTAATAGCGAAAGAATAATAAAACCATTGAGGAGACAATCTTTGTTTGTAAATGAATACATAAGCGCTATATAAATAAATATTACTTACTTACTTACTTACATTAGTGAAACAGTAGTTATATTTGTCCCACTGGAGACTTGAATACTTTGTTGTATCTGCACAGTGTCTTAATACAAGTGTGTGTCCTTTAATTACCTTTTAGTCACTGACTTGTGTTTTTTACCTTTAGATTTTCCCAGTTTTCCTTTCATTTCAGTGCGTTGAACACCAAGTTAACTTAATTTTGGTCACAAGTTCTGATTTAATGAGACTGAATAAAAAAAGATTAGATTTAAGTGAACACTTAAACAATAAAATATACACATCTATTAATGTAAAGCATAAAACAACATCATTGCTGTTTAGTTGTCTGTGAAGTTTGTCCCTGCGTTGTTTAAAGTTTGCACTTTTAGTCGTTTGATTGATGTTCAGGGAAAGATATAGACAACCATATGGACTGTTATCTCTTTGCACTTTGCTCATTATATTTGCATTTTTTTAAATCTCTTTGCACTTTGCTCTTTATATTTGACCTATGTTTTCTTTTTGCACCTTTTTCTTTATATTTGCACTTAGTTTTCTCATTGCATTTTGCTCTTTATATTTTCAGTTTTATATCTTTAAGCACGTTGCTCTTTAAATCTGCACTTTGTTAACTATCTTTTTTCTTCATATTTGCAGTTTGTTATCACTTTGCACTTTGCTCTTTATATTTTCAGTTTGTTATCTTTTTGCTCTTTGGTTCTTTATATTTGAAGTTTGTTACCTTTTTGCTCTTTGTTTTTTACATTTAGTCTGTTATCTCTTTGCACTTTGCTCTTTATATTTTCAGTTTTTTATCTTTTTGATCTTTGTTCTTTAAATTTGCAATTTGTTATCTTTTTATTTGTGTTCTTTATATTTGCTCTTTGTTTTCTCTTTGCATTTTGCTCTTTATATTTTCAGTTTGTTATCTTTTGCACTTTTTTCTCTATATTTGTAGTTTTTCTCTATGCTCTTTATATTTGCACTTTTTTAGCTATCTTTTTGCACTTTGTTCTTTATATTTGCGGTTTGTTATGTCTTTGCACTTTGCTCTCTATATATATAAAGATACATCATTATATATCGGATCAAATTGTATCGTGTTCTGAATTGATCGTATCGAGGCGTATCGTGAGATTAGTTCATCAATACAGACCTAATGATGTTTCTATCACATCAAGAACTCATCTCCATAACTCTGTCTTTTACTCAAACCTGTAAAACTTAAAAAAAAAAACATGTTTCTTTAAGGAAACAACATCGTGCTGCTGCCTTGACAACCCACTGAAATTCCATTTAAACCCTTTTTTTTCGGCTGTGATTTAAGAGTCAAAGTCTCCACACTTTCCAGCTTCATCCGGCGTCTCGGTGGTTCGGTCCAACAGCTCCGCTCGGATTCCGCCGGAGCCTGGCTCGGATTCAGGTGGATGCAACCCGGGAATTGATACTCAGTCATTCCGACACACCACTTCCTGCTTGAGAGGAGGAGGGGGGTGGGGATAAGGATCTGGTCATCCATCTTGGTGTCTCAGCCCATGTCAGCTCGGTGCTGGGGACGAGGGGAGGCGCCTCTCGCCGACAACAAGAACAAAGGCGGAACATTGCTTTAATCTCTGGCTGCTGTTAATTCCTTCCTCTGCCATCGGAGCTTTGTGTGTCACAGCTTTTCCTTATGAACCATCCATCACTGCGTCTGGACTGTAGTCTTGAAGTTGTCGTGTGGTCTAAAGCATGAAAGTGTATCAGTGCCTTCAAAATGCCTTCAAATCTAAACAATAAATATTTAGCCTAATAACTATATTATAGGGTTATTAGGTGATCAAGTGATGACCAATGAGAAATATTTTACCTAACATTTATATACTACGTTAACAAGACTAAGAATGTAAAAATAAGCGAATTTATAAAATGTATTTTTGAATAATTGGAATTAGAAAATTCAATCTCTATGTGTAAAACTTTCAGCCAATCGTGGGGTGCGTAGACGATCATGTGACGACGTACATTTAAAAGCAACAGAGACAATATTATCTGGATTTTGATATTGGATTTTAAAGGCTTCGACTTTAGAAAAAGTAATTTAAAAAATAATTGCTTTTTTTAATTAATTCAAAACTAGTTGAACATTTTAATGTAGAAAATGAGCAAATTCACGCTGACGTGACAGTTTTCAGCCTTTTCGTCCTTTGTGGTAGAATAAGAGCGAAAAGGAAAAATCATCTTAGTCCTGACATTCATGGATGCAAGTTACCAATGACACAATTCTGAATTCATAAAAAATATTTTTAAGTTATTGGAAGTAGAATATAAAATGTAACCAGTAAAAAAAACATACATAAATCATTTACTTATTCAATTTTTCATCATGACCATGTTTTCAACTTATCACTTTATAAAATTGCTCTGAAATCTTGGCGAAAGAGAGGTTACGAGAGTCCATTATGACGTAATAATGGCTTCACTCCTCCTCCAGCTGTAATCATGCCCTGCTTTTTTTATACAACGAGTCTCTTGGCGGTGGAGATCATTGATGATGCGCGTTGACAAACCTCCACGTTGACAATCACAGCAGAGTGGGTGTGGTTATGGTCAACAAGATTTCATCTCCAGAAAAACAAAGGGTTTTCAGTGGGCGGAGCTTAAGATCATTTTCTAATGTCAATATTTCAATGAAAATAGAGTTTTGTACAAACACACACTGATGATACAATAGAGTCACACATCACAACAACACACATACACAGTGATGACACAATAAAGTCACACATCACAATAGCACACACGCACATAGGCACTTTAACACAGATACACACTGATAATACAATATAGTTACAAATATGACTTACTTACTTACACATCACAATAACACACACACTGATGATACAATAGAGTCACACATCACAACAACACACACACACTGATGATACAATAGAGTCACACATCACAACAACACACATACACAGTGATGACACAATAAAGTCACACATGACAATAGCACACACGCACATAGACACTTTAACACAAATACACACTGATAATACAATATAGTTACAAATATGACTTACTTACTTACACATCACAATAACACACACACTGAGGATACAATAGAGTCACACATCACAACAACACACTCACTGTTGATACAATAGAGTCACACATCACAACAACACACATACACAGTGATGACACAATAAAGTCACACATCACAATAGCACACACGCACATAGACACTTTAACACAGATACACACTGATAATACAATATAGTTACAAATATGACTTACTTACTTACACATCACAATAACACACACACTGATGATACAATAGAGTCACACATCACAACAACACACACACACTGATGATGCAATAGAGTCACACATCACAACAACACACACGGACATACACACTTCAACACACACGCACATACACACTTTAGCACTCACGCACAAACACGCTGATGATACAATAGAATCACACATCACAACAACACAACAACACACTTTAGTTCAACTTTAATGAAACAAACAACATTTAAATTAAAAATGTGAAGTTTATCCAATATTCTGATGCCACTGATCTACCTGTGTACAGTGATCTCTCATTTAAAGATTTAAAGTCACGTCATACGTGGGGGGGATCTAAAGTCACGTCATACGTGGGGGGGATCTAAAGTCACGTCATACGTGGGGGGATCTAAAGTCACGTCATACGTGGGGGGGGGGGTCTAAAGTCATGTCACAGGTGCATCTTCAAGCGACGCCTCCAGGCGTGAGCGACGATGAGGCGTAAAAACCTACGACGTCTGAGGGAAATCACTCAGAGCAAAGCAAACTGTTGTACAGCAGCTCTCACCAGGCGTGATATTGAAGCGTCCACGTGAACGTCTCTGAGTCCAGGCGGCGCCGGAGCCAGAATGATGGGGCCCGAGGCTAATGACTCAAGCTGCCGGCATTAGACAAGTTCATTTATGAAGCGCTCAACCTCCCGTGTAGCGATACATTCACATTCCCCCGCCTGACTTGAGAGACGTGCAGCTGTCACAGACACTGAGCAATGCTGATGTCCTTCCTCCACCTGCATTCATCTTGTTCTCCGGAGGTAATGGTCTTCTCAGGTCGTTTGCTCCTCCTTTGGTCGCCATCATTCGTCTCCTCAGCTCGCGTTGTCTCCGGCAACATGTCGGCCGGAAACTCCAAAGTCAGAGCCTGTGAAAAGAAAGTTGAAATGACTTTTGAATTTTTCGAAGAAGAATACAAAGCTTTTTGGTTTTTTTTTCAATTGAAAGTTGTTGTTTTTTTAATTGAAATGTTTTTTTTGTTTTTTTTTGTTTGATTAAAATGTTATATTTGTTTTATGGCAACATTTAATTTAATTTAACATTTTTAATGTTGAAAAATAAATAAATAATAATTTTAATGTTCATTAAATAATTGAATTAGTTGATTTATATATTAAAGGTTATTTTTTCTTTTTGTTTATTGGACTAATAATTTATTAATCTTTTTTATTTTTTCATTTTATTTAATTTGTTTTTCTAGGGGGGGTTAATTAAAATGTTTTTGTTTTGTTTTGTTTTTTATATGTAAATGTTTTTTTTTGTAGGGGTGGTTATTTTAAATATTTTGGGGGGGGTAATTGAATTGGTTGTTGTTTTTTTTATTATTTAAAAAGGATTTTGGGAGGGGAGGGTTAATCTAAATTTTAGTTTTTTATTGAAATGGTTTTTTTTTGGGAGGGGGGGGTGATTGAAAGTAGTTTTTTTAGTTTTTTCTTTTTGTATGTGTAAAAAAAATGTTCATTCTGAAAATGTCCATATTTTTAAATTCCATGACTGAAAACATACAACATTTTTTTTTATATATAATTCTTGATTCTATAAAACAGATTTAGCCGATATTATATATCATTTATTTAATTGAAAAATGCTTAAAAAACAACATTTCAATTTAAAAGACATTAGTTTCAACATTTGAATGAAACCACTGATATTCTGATGACACTGACAAACTTCAACCAGTGTCTGACTGTGTGTAGCAAACACAGTTGTGAGTCTGTTTAAACTCAGACTCTTGTGGTGATAAAAAGTCCAAGAGTTGCTTGTTTAGCTTTTAAACAAAGCCAGAGCTGCAGGACAAAATGAGTTATTTACAGTAAACTTTTACTTGTTAGATCTTATGATTCCTGCAGGTCTTTTGAATAAATACACACCAACATTGTTCTTTTATTCTTCTTCTCGAGAAACAAGCTTTAAAGTAGTTTCTCTGAGGCTCATAGTCGTATGGAGGAACGTCGACTGAACAACAAAGCTTTGGGTTCTAATGAAACACAAATAGCACCAGTGAAGCAGAAACAGACGATGAATGATTGTTTGAGAGGATTCTGCAAATGTTGGAACGTTTAAATAAACTTGTCGCTCGAGTAACTTCTTTTTATAGTTCCTATAAACGTACTCTTGAGCTCAATAAAGAAACTGTTTCCTTCAACTGTGAAAAATCTCTAAATTTGAGGAAAGATTATGTCACACAATCTTTATAGAGAGTTTATAATACATGTGTTTGTATCTTCTCGTTTAGACTATTGTAACAGAATATTTTGGTGTCTAAACATGAAGGATCTGTCTCGCCTGCAGTTCATACAAAACTCTGCAGCCAGAATTCTGAGCGGCTCTAGTAGAAGAACTCACATCAGGAAACGATCACTTTCTATTATATGTTAGATATGATATATATTTAGTTGAAATTGTAAGTATTTGAATGATCACTGAAGGTCAGTTTTCTACAGAGAGGTAGGTAGTTTACTGTATAGGTGTGTGTATTGTCAAGAATCTGTCGATACGTATCACGATACAGGATCAACGATACGATGTATATTGATAGTATAGTAACGAGGATACATTTGTAGTATTGTCTAGTACTTGACTCTGGTGTTGCAGAATTAAAAAGACCACATGACTCTTGACGAAGTCGTAACTGCTTTCATTTGATTTCAAAACAAAATTTGTCCAAACATCAGCTTTAAAAGCTGCTGGAGTCACTGTATCCTCTTGTCCTCAGTCATCGACCAAGATCTCAGGGGAAACACTAAACTTGTGGTTTTGCTCAAATATTTAGTCATTCACGATTTAAATTAAATTAATAAAAGGCTGGAATGTAAAAAATGTTCTTAATGGATTAAATATAAATACTGAGACTAGAGCGCCTGATGGTCGACACAGAGTCTCCGTGATCACGACTCGCGTCATCATTTGTTAGTTCTCCTCTCCCGCCATCAGTGGCCTCAGAGCGACGGAGGCTTCCTGGCTTAATTGTGTCATTACGTTGACTGATAATCACCTCTCGGAGCCTCGTGGTGGGAACAGCGGCGTTTGTTGGCTCTGCCTGGAGCGACTCTGGAGGTTCATGAAGGACACTTGGATTATAACTTCCTGTCTCGCTCAGACAGGTGGGAGAGAACGAGCGCATTCATCTGATTTAATGCAGGTGACTCACCTGACAGCGACTTGAGAGACTCCACATCCAGGTTTGCTTTGCTTTCCAACAAACGGCTCGTACAGGTGCCATAGAAAGAGAAGTACTTGATCCAGGTTAGGGATGGTAACGATGGACTTCAGGTGTGTAGCAGGAAATACTCAACAATCCCAACAATGTCACCAACATGATTAAGATAATATTTTCCTCTCATTAGGTTTATATATCTGAAAAGCACTAGGAGAGCACGTGCCTCTGCCAAGGGCCTGATTTAACACCTACTAATCAAGACAATTAATAAATGTAAGTTTAACCTTTGTGGTATCCCTTGTGCTATCTTAGGGTAAAGGTGACCCAAAGTGTTTATGGTATTAATTGTGTTATCGCGGGGTCAAGGTGACCCGAAAGTGTTTGTGGTATCCCTTTGTGTGATCTTAGGGTCAAGGTGACCCAAAGTGTTTATGGTATTAATTGTGTTATCTCAGGGTCAAGATGACCCGAAGTGTTTGTAGTATCCTTGTGTTATCTCAGGGTCGAGGTGACCCAAAGTGTTTATGGTATTAATTGTGTTATCTTAGGGTCATGTTGACCCGAAGTGTTTGTCGTATCCCTTGTGTTATCTCAGGGTCCAGGTGACCCGAAGTGTTAGTGTTATCTCTTTTGTTATCTCAGAGTCAAAGTGAACCAAAGTATTTGTGATATCCCTTGTGTTATCTCAGGGTAAAGGTGACCCAAAGTGTTTATGGTATTAATTGTGTTATCGCAGGGTCAAGGTGACCCGAAAGTGTTTGTGGTATCCCTTGTGTGATCTTAGGGTCAAGGTGACCCAAAGTGTTTATGGTATTAATTGTGTTATCTCAGGGTCAAGGTGACCCGAAGTGTTTGTAGTATCCTTGTGTTATCTCAGGGTCGAGGTGACCCAAAGTGTTTATGGTATTAATTGTATTATCTTAGGGTCAAGTTGACCCGAAGTGTTTGTGGTATCCCTTGTGTTATCTCAGGGTCCAGGTGACCCGAAGTGTTAGTGGTATCTCTTTTGTTATCTCAGAGTCAAAGTGAACCAAAGTATTTGTGATATCCCTTGTGTTATCTCAGGGTAAAGGTGACCCAAAGTGTTTATGGTATTAATTGTGTTATCGCAGGGTCAAGGTGACCCGAAAGTGTTTGTGGTATCCCTTGTGTGATCTTAGGGTCAAGGTGACCCAAAGTGTTTATGGTATTAATTGTGTTATCTCAGGGTCAAGGTGACCCGAAGTGTTTGTAGTATCCTTGTGTTATCTCAGGGTCGAGGTGACCCAAAGTGTTTATGGTATTAATTGTGTTATCTTAGGGTCAAGTTGACCCGAAGTGTTTGTGGTATCCCTTGTGTTATCTCAGGGTCCAGGTGACCCGAAGTGTTAGTGGTATCTCTTTTGTTATCTCAGAGTCAAAGTGAACCAAAGTATTTGTGATATCCCTTGTGTTATCTCAGGGTCAAGGTGACCCGAAGTGTTTGTGATATCCCTTGTGTTATCTCAGGGTCAAAGTGACCCAAAGTATTTGTGGTATTAATTGTGTTATCTCAGAGTCAAAGTGAACCAAAGTATTTGTGATATCCCTTGTGTCATCTCAGGGTCAAAGTGAACCAAAGTGTTTGCTTCATGAAACAGTGTCATATATTAGAGCTCAGTAGGTGGCGCCCTCAGTTTAAACTTTAAAAACTTGTTGTTTTTAAGTTCAAAAATGTGTTTTATTCTCAACGTTCAGGTTTTATTGCGAGGTTTGGACAAGAGCTGACTCAAAAAACAAGAGAACGGTGTTTAGAAGAAAAAACACACGCTTGATAAAAAAAACAAAAAGTCAAGCACAAGAAGGACAGAATTACTAAGAACAAGAAGAAATGTAATCCACAGAGAGAAAATCGAAAAAGTTTGTACCAGGGAGTGACCATTATAATCTGGCACCTGTTGCTGCAGGAGAGGCAGCTTTAAGCTCTGCTGCGGAGGTGACGATTGCATGACGAGAGAGAGAGAGAGAGAGAGAGAGAGAGAGAGAGAGCAACAGGCGCCGTAGAACTCAGGGAAGGACAAACAAGACAAAATCAAATCAAATCAGATGTGAAATGTATATGTTTATAGTGATATCTCTTGTTTCTACCCTGTAGACCTTTGAGATCAGATGGATGTAAAGGGAAACATACATTCAATTATAATTATTATTATTATAACACATTACTTAATATTACACAGTTGTAAATAAACATATTTAATTACTATTTTATGAATTCCACACAATTTTGAAGTCACTGGTGAAGCCATCGTTGCTATTATCAAAGGGTTATCATCCACTTTTACTCACCGTGACAAGACCTACACGATGGTTTCAACACATAGAGGTCGCGCGGGACATCTGGTCACCATGTGAGAAGAATTAGCCGAAGCCAGCAGGTGAGTAATTATACACCAAACAAGGTTTTTCAAAGTGGAACACGGCGACGGCACGCTTGGGGAAAAGTAGGCCAGCGATTCAGAGACTTCACAAAAGTCCTATTTATTGCTCGCTCGCTTCAAATCTGTGACTCTTTCCTTCAACTTCTTGAAGGGGTTTCAAGGACACCGGGGCTATTTTCAGGAGCATTAAAAATATCATGAAACAAACAACGCCGCAAGCTTTTGATCCCGTTTCACTGACGAATGTTTTTTTTTTCTTCTTCTTCTGTGTCCCAGGTATGGCGACATGGTGCCAAAGACCATCGTTGGGAAGGTGTTCGGGTCCATATGCTCTCTGAGCGGGGTGCTGGTCATCGCCCTTCCTGTTCCTGTCATCGTCTCGAACTTCAGCCGCATCTACCACCAGAGCCAGCGGGCGGAGAAACGCCGAGCCCAGAGGGTACTGACGCTTATGTTTAACAAGGATTCTTTTGTGTAGATCAGCAGATTTTTTTTCAGTGGGAAACCAACCAAATAAATTGTTGCTACTGAACGCCGTGTGTTTGCTAATGGAGGCGGTTCTTCTTCTGCCGCTAAATACTGGGGGCTACCAGAGGGACTCTGAGCCAATTAGTGTGTCGGAGGAACCGTGGGCTAAAACAGAGGTCTGTTTGTTCAAACAGAAAACTCGGGTGGCTAGAATCCGTGCTGCGAAGCTTCGAGGCACTAATGCCTATATGCGCTACAAACAAAATGGGCTCCTGATGGACTCACTGGAGGAGGTAACGAGGGGCCACGGGGGCCGATTGACCGGGGCTAATGCTTGCATGCGGCTCTGCCTGGGGGCGGGGGATGGGGGGCCATATATCACCACTCTCCAAAAGGGGGCGGGGCTTCTCATGCTGTGACACAGGGTTCGCTGTCATTCCAGTGCTTGGTCAAGTCGTCTCTCGTACATCAACATTGACACATGCTTCCTCAACAGTCTCTTTCTCTGTCCATACAGCAGGGGGCGCCCCCACGCCGGAGCTTCACACTGACTCATGAAACTTCAAGCTCTGCATGTCTGTCCAACAGGGTTTGGAGGGGAAGGAGCGATCAAAAGGTGTTCTGGACAGTAGGTCGTCCGCGGAGGTCGCCTGCTCCGTCTGCATCTCCTCTAAACTCTGTCTTCAACCTGCCGTTCTTTTTTTCTTGGTGTCACTTCCAGAGCATCCTGGGCTGTAGTGCAGACTAACATGACACACCTTCCATCCCAGAGCCGTGCAGGGCTTCATCAACGTGTGTGGTGCTGTCCTTGGTTCTGAATCTGTGCTGTGTTTTGGTGTTTGATCTGTGTCGAGGTGGGCCACTGCTGTGGTTCTGGATTGGGTTCTGATTTGCGATGGTGAAAAAAAAAACATGTTGATGTCTTACGGAGTCTTTAAATTAACATAGAAGAAGAAAACAAAGATCGAGAAGTGCAAAGAGATTTTGAAAAGCTAAGAAAGACCACAACAAGTAAAACAAATAAATTCACATAATTACAGAAGAATGTTGTGGAGTTAAAAAAGAAGTAAAACTTCATGAGATGTTATAAACATTTTGACATATTAAAATAAAAGATCTCAAGGAGTTAAAAAAAAGATCTTGAGAAATTCAGAAAGATCTTGAGAAGTTTAGAAAGATCTTGAATAGTAAAGAAAGATCTTGAGAAGTTAAGAAAGATCTTCACAAGTTAAGAAAGCTCTTGAGATGTTAAGAAATATAATGGGAACTTTAGAAAGATTGTGAGATGTTAGGAAAGATCTTGAGAAGTTAAGAAAGATCTTGGGGATAAGAAAGATGCTGAGAAGTTAAGAAAGATTTGAGAAGTTAAGAAAGATCTTGAATAGTAAAAGAAAGATCTTGAGAAGTTAAGAAAGATCTTGACAAGTTAAGAAAGCTCTTGAGATGTTAAGAAAGATAATGAGAACTTAAGAAAGATTGTGAGATGTTAGGAAAGATACTGAGAAGTTAAGAAAGATATTGAGAAGTTAAGAAAGATACTGAGAAGGTAAGAAAGATACTGAGAAGTTAAGAAATATCTTGAGGAGTTTAGAAAGCTCTTGAGAAGTTAAAACAGATCTTGAGAAGTCAAAAAGATCTTGAGATGTTACAAAAGATCTTGAGAAGTAAAGAAAGATTTGGAAGGTTAAAAAAGATCTTGAGAAGTTAAGAATGATTATTAGATGTTAAGAAAGATCTTGAGAAGTTGAGAAAGATCTTGAAAAGTTAAGAAAGATTTTAAGATGTTAAGAAAGATCTCGAGAAGTTAAGAAAGATCTTGAGATGTTAAGAAAAATCTTGAGGAGGAAAGAAAGATCTAGAGAAGTTAAAACAGATCTTGAGATGTTAAGAAAGATACTGAGAAGATACTAAATTTCTTTAGGAGTTAAGAAAGCTCTTGAGAAGTTCAAATAAATCTCGATAAGTCAAAAAAGATCATGAAATTGAAAAAGTAGTTTGGCTGCCGAGCTACAGATCACTCGCTGTTGCCTGCGACTGTTTTTCTTCTGAACGACTGAACGTTGGAACAACTCGACTACAGTGTAATCACCTGTCACTTCTCTCTGATCCAAGGCCTCCAAGGAGGCGGGACGAGCCCTGGTGGGGAAGCCCCCCACACCCCCCTTCGAGAGCCAACACCATCACCTGCTGCACTGCCTGGAGAAGACCACGGTAACAATCCCTCGCACCACATCCAGCCTTTATCAGCAGCAAACACATGTGGCTTCATCCGTTATCACTCACCGAACACGCGGGATGTTCTGCCATCTTTGTTGACGCTCGTCCGTCCGAGGCGTCCAACTTGATCGTTCTCTAGAGTCCTTCGTACACGAGCTCGTTCCTTTGTTCTCGCAGAAGATGATGATAAACTTTAATTGCTGTCAGTGGTTCATAAAGAAACACATGTGGACGTATCACTGTTGCATCCTGGGATATCAGCGAGTTTTTTTTATCATCTATGAACAAACCGAATGTCTGGTTAATGTGCAGTGAAAATTAGCGTCGAGAAGCACAGTGAACGTCAGTTTTCGGGATCCCTCGCTGGAGATTATTCCCTCCAAACAAAACCAGCGAGTTCGAGACATTCATTATTCAGAGAAGAAAGACGTGCGCGTGAGTGTAGAACGTAGTAGAAAGTGACTCGTGTTGAAATGTAGCGAAATTAGAGAAGAAGTAACAAATCCTCTGAGCTTTTATCGGAGGTTTTTTGTCAAATTATTTATGGATCCTGATGGTTGTTCGTAACAAATTAGTGTTTCTCGTCCAGACGACATTTCCTGAAAGTTTTATCTTCTCGTCTGTTTCTAATTTATTTTCTTGTTTAACAGTTACACTCAAACAATATTTATTAAAAATACAAAGTAGCAAAGTACTTGAAATTAGCATGAATTTAACACAATTTAAAACTACTTTGAAGGAAAAAAATCAAACAATTTTAAAAATAGACACTGTTCTTTTTACATCAATATTATGAACTTAAATTTGCTTTAGCAATGATTTTCTGTTTCCTTTTTAGGCATTTGAAACGTATTTCAAAGCAATGAGCTCAATTGGTCAGTAGGACCAAAAGCCAAGATCAGATTATTCCTTACTAAAGAGAGTAAATATAAGATTTTGAAAGGATTAATGGATCCAGATGGTTTTTCATGACACGCCGAAAATATAACCATATTTTCTTTTTTCCGATTAGCAACATTTCTTCTATTGAAACATATTCATTTGCTTTGGTTTTAAAGATGAATAAAAAAGTTTGATTAAAAAATGCAAAAAACATAGTTTGCTTGACTTTAAAAAGATGCACAATATTTTCGTCTGCGATGTATTCAGTTTGGCACAAAAAAATTGCTATAAAAACTGCATTTGTCATCTTTATGTTACAAGGAATTACAAACATAAAAAACACTTTAATCTTTTATCGAAACTCCCAAAATTGACATTTTTTTCCACCCAATATTATGAACTTACATTTTATTTAGCAAACTTTTTTGTTTTTAGGCATTTGAAATGTATTTCAAAGAAATTAGTTCAATGGGCCAGTAGATGGCATTATTACATTTTCCTAAAAAATCAACCCGATTGCGAAGACAAAATCAGATCATCCTCTACTAAATAGAGTAAATCAAAAACTGTTCAAATTATTCATGGATCCAGTTGGTAATTTGTGACACGACCATAACATAACCATATTTTCATTTTTCCAATTTTCTGAAACTTTTATTGAAACATCTTCATCTGTTCTTTATAAAATAAATTAAAAATTCATTGTCATCGTTGCAGTTTATCATCATTGTTGTAGTTCATTGTCATCGCCGTATTGTCATAGTTCGTTGTGGTAATTCATCCTAGTTCATCGAAGTCTACTAACATTGTAGTAGTTTGTTGTTATCGTTGTAGTTCATCGTCATTGTTGTAGTTCACCGTCATCGTTGTAGTACATTGTCATCATTGCAGTTTTTCTTCATCGTTGTAGTTCATCATCATAGTTGTAGTTCATCATCATCGTTGTAGTTCATCGTCATCGTTGCAGTTGATCGTCATCGTTGTAGTTCATTGTTATCGCCGTAGTCTCGCCAACGTTGTGGATTGATGTTGTTGTCATAGTTCGTTGTGGTAATTCATCCTAGTTCATCGAAGTCTACTAACATTGTAGTAGTTCGTTGTTATCGTTGTAGTTCATCGTCATTGTTGTAGTTCACCGTCATCGTAGTAGTACATTGTCATCATTGCAGTTTTTCTTCATCGTTATAGTTCATCATCATCGTTGTAGTTCATCATCATCGTTGTAGTTCATTTTCATCGTTGTAGTTCATCGTCATCATTGCAGTTGATCGTCATCGTTGTAGTTCATTGTCATCGCCGTAGTCTCGCCAACGTTGTGTACTGACGTCATCGTCATAGTTCGTTGTTGTAATTCATCGATGTCTACCATCATTGTAGTAGTTACGCGTCATCATTATAGTTTATTTTCATCGCCATATTTCCTCATTAATGTCGTAGTCGTAGTTCATTGTCATCGTCTTGGTTCATCATTTTGAATCATGACGATAACAACAAGCAAGGGTTGAACACAATGAAACGTTGCCTCAAATGTTCTTACACATCATCTCTGATGATTTTCCATCAGTCGTCGTCACATCTAATCATGTTTTGTAAAAGAAATAAAGGTATTTCTTTGAATGTATAAGTTACTGTTTCAAACATGAAAAAGTAATTATGATATTCCTTTGTTTGAAAGATTCTAATTGGAACTTCTATAACCACAAATGTATTCTGAAGGCAGATAAATCAAACGTTGGCTTTTTGCATTTGCTTGTTAAATCCAAACACTTTCTTTTCAATTACTTTCTTTCGTGTAAATGATCAGATCAATCCCAGACTTGTTGATGAAAGGTTTAGTTCCAGCACGAAGCGTTGGAAGGAAACAGGTGAGCGCCGGATGAGTCACGGCAGATCTGCGGTGATGTAACTGCGCCACCTGCCGGCAGAGACTCCCGCACACGACCTTCAATTCTCGCTCACAGATGGCTCTTCAGGCGGACATCTGGCTCAATATATTTCTATCCCCTCGATGATTCATTTTCCAATTATTAAGTGTTTTGTTCTGGATGTTGAGCCTCCACATCTTTACTTACAGCTCAGATTCATGCGTCTTAACTGCGGTTCTTTTCCTTCTCCAGAACCACGAGTTCGTGGACGAGCAGACGTTCCAGGCCAACTGCATGGAGATCTCGGTGATGACCAAGCCTGGCTCTCGCTCCTCGTCTCTGTCCTCCTCCCCGCATGGCTTCAGCTCCTGCTGCTCGAGGCGCCACAGGAAGAAGAGCAGCTTCAGTCTGCCGAGCACCAACAACCAGGAGCTCAGCACCATCCAGATCCGAGAGAGGCCGGTGGTCAACAGGTAGGTCTGGAGCCTCCACTCTTTTCTCCTCCGTTCAATGCTTTTTTAAGTTAGCGATACACTTTTAATTTTCACGATACTTTATCAATAGCACTGTATCATTCTTTTTTTTTCTCAAAGGACTTTTTTATTAGATTTAAATCTTTATTTATCATAGTTATAATATGGTTTATTTTTCATTAATGTGTTTTTATTACATGCCAATGTTCAGAACAGTGTTTGCTCAAGTTAGTGTCGCAATTAAATGCCCGGCCAATAGATGGCAGCAGTCATTACATCCTTCACAGCCAAAGGAACAAACAAAAAAAAACCCCGGTGATAGCTGAGGACTAGAGGATACAGTGGCTCCAGCTAATGTTTGGACATATCTTGTAGGGCTGTGTGTTGTCAAACTTTGTTAACACCATCGTCGTTGTTGTAGTTCATTGTCATCGTTGTAGTTCATTGTCATCGTTGTAGTTCATTGTCATCGTTGTAGTTCATCGCCATCATTGTAATTCATCGTCATCGTTGTAGTTCATCGTCATCGTTGATGTTCACTGTCATCGTTATACTTCATTGTCATCGTTGTAGTTCATCGCCACCGTTGTAGTTCATCGTCATCGTTGTAGTTCATCGTCATCGTTGTAGTTCATCTCCACCGTTGTAGTTCATCGTCATCGTTGTAGTTCATCGCCACCGTTGTAGTTCATCGTCATCGTTGTAGTTCATCTCCACCGTTGTAGTTCATCGCCATCGTTGTAGTTCCTCGCCATAGTTGTAGTTCATCATCATCATTGTAGTTCATCACCATCATTGTAATTCATCGTCATCGTTGTAGTTCATCGTCATCGTTGATGTTCACTGTCATCGTTATACTTCATTGTCATCGTTGTAGTTCGTCGCCACCGTTGTAGTTCATTGTCATCGTTGTAGTTCATCGTCATCGTTGTAGTTCATTGTCATCATTGTAGTTCATCTCCACCGTTGTAGTTCATCGCCATCGTTGTACTTCCTTGCCATAGTTGTAGTTCATCGTCATCGTTGTAGTTCATTGTCATCATTGTAGTACATTGTTATCGTTGTATCATAGTTATTTTATGGTTTATTTTTCATTAACGTGTTTTTATTACATGCAAATAAAAGAGCTTTTGCTCATGTTAGTGTTCCAATTAAATGCCCGGCCACTAGATGGCAGCAGTCATTACATCCTTCACAGCCAAAGGAACAACAAAAAGAAATCCCGGTGATAGCTGAGGACGAGAGGACACAGTGACTCCAGCTGATGTTTGGACATATCTTGTAGAGCTGTGTGTTGGCAAGAATCTGGAGATTATAGTATCACGATACATGTGTGACGATAATATATATATCGGGATATATTGCGATACTGTAGGAACAAACATATATTGTTGTACACTTTTTTTGGCTTTTATAACAAAGAAATCATCAAAAACATACTCTAATCAAATGTGAAAGTGTTTGTAGTATAGTGCTTCTTATTTCTTCTTCTTTCTTTCTTTGAAGGACAGGAGAGTTTACTCTGTATGTCCACTAGTTTTATTATACAGTTATATATATATATATTGTGTTATGTTTCAATGGCAAGAATAAATAAAGAGAACCAGGAAGACCAAAGAAATTAATATTCTTGAACAAAAGGAGGCCAAGGAAGTTGAAAAAAAAAAATCAGATCATAATCTACGGCACGACAAGAATATTCAATAAGATCAGATAAGATATTCCTTTATTTGTCCCACAGTTGAACAAGTTTAGAAATATTAGAAATAATCAGAAGTAGAAAAAAAGATTCAACATAAATACACAGATTAAACACATAGTTCATATATATAATATATCAATATAATATAAAAAGAAAATAATTATAATAATTATAACAATTACAACAACAATAATAATAATAATTGAAATAATACATTATTTAATAATAAACTATTTCACTTCACTATACAGCAAATGACGGATAAAATTAGATTCAAGAGGGAAACAAATAATTAAATCAAATTTTATTATGAATATTTTATTTTGGTTTTGTCACTAAATCCATGGAACTTGAATTGATCTAATGTCGACTCTAATCAATCAATGGTTGTAATGTTTTTATTCTAGTAAATTATACATTTTATAGAGAAACTTTTCGTTTTAATCTGCTGGTGAAATTAAGCGTGAAAGATAATACAGATGTGTCGAAAAAAGCAGCAGATGATAAAACTCTCATTAAAAGCACAGGAGCGGTAAAAGTGAAATGTCTCTTATATCTGCCATAATCACCGTAGTTTAAGTTCCATTGAACTACTTATCAAGAGAGTTCACGGATACAAAAGGAGAGAAATTGAGCTTTAATGTTCTTTTGCACAGTCACTGATAAAGTAGCAACGGACCTCTTCAATTGATTTATAAAAATAGGAGCAGATTCTTTTTTATCTCCATTGGAGATTATTTCTTTTTTTTCATATTTCAACAGATAAAACAAAGTTTCAAATAGAAAAGGTGATCGAGATGAAGTGGGTTTTATACATTTATATGTTTAAGTGGTCGACTCACTTTCCTCAGAGTCACTCTGAAACACACACACACCTACACATACACACACACAGTATACAAAGATGCATCCACTTGAATTAAAAGAGATTTATTTGTTCAAAATATGCAATTTCATACGCGAGTGACCACATTTTCATCTCCTGCAGTCTGAATAACATCCTCCCAAAACTTTAACACACCTCAAGTAATGATTCCGTGCATTTGATTTTAAACAAGTATTTGATTATTTTCCACGAAAATTAAACACAATGAATGTTCATTTTGACTGCAAAAGAACAAAAAACTATTTTCCACGAATACTTTTTCAAAGTTTTGGAGAGAAAAAATTAAACTCTTTCAATATTTACACACACTGAGACACACACACATTGAGACAAACATACTGAGACGAGACATTGAGACACACACACATTGAGACACACACACTGAGACACACATTGATGCACACACACTGAGACACAGACATTGAGACACACACGCTGAGACACACACACTAAGACACAGATACTGAGACACACGCACTGAGACACACACACTGAGACACACACACTGAGACACACACACTGAGACACACACACATATTAAGATACACACACTGAGACACTCACATTGAGACACACACATTGAGACACTCACATTGAGACACACACACTGAGACATGCACACCAAGACACACACACACATTGAGACACACGGAGATTGCTACACACACTGAGACACACACATTTATAGACACACTGAGACACACACACTGAGACACACACACATATTGAGATACACACACTGAGACACACACACTGAGACACACACTAATATTGAGATACACACACTGAGACACACACATTGAGACACACACATTGAGACACACACACTGAGACACACACATTGAGACACACACACTGAGACATGCACACCAAGACACACACACATTGAGGCACACACACTGAGACACACACATTGAGACACACACACTGAGACATGCACACCAAGACACACACACACATTGAGACACACGGAGATTGCTACACACACTGAGACACACACATTTATAGACACACTGAGACACACACACTGAGATACAGACATTGAGACACACACTGAGACACACACACACTGAGACACACACACCGAGACACACACATGTAGACACACATTTAGACACACACATATTGAGATACATGTCACTCGTGCTCTGAAGTTTGATTTGTTTGACTTTGAATTCTGAGGTGAAACTTTTGTGTGAGAAACTCAAAAGTGTTTTAATTGTGAGCAAAGATCCATGTTTGCTCGTTTGAATGTTTAAACCCAGCAGTGTTGAATGAGTTTCTAGTTTAATTCATTGTAAATACAGAGGCTTCCATTTCTTTCCATTTTGAATCATACCCTCGTATTTTTGATTCAGTTCAAACTGAAGGCAAAATAAGCATTTTATAAAAAGGTTAAGAATAACACAGATGTGTTTTAAAAAGTTGATGTTAAGCTGTTTGTTTCTTACACAATACTGTTGTTGTTGTTGTGTATTTGTCTTTGGGAATTGTTTTGATTGATGCGATTTTATCTTGTCCGACAGAACATTCAACATCTCAGACGACAGCAGACACTACGTACACATCAACAATAAATGAAATACATGAAATAACGAAATCATCTTGTATGACACACGTTGTTACACTAATCTCCCCGGGTTTTCCCGACTTGTTCCAGGGTTATACATATTCTCCTGGTTGTTCTCTTAAAATAGCAGGTCTCATTCAAATAGTAAATTAGTTTCTGAGGATCTTGAATTAATGCAGAGTTTTAAGGATCGGGGAAATGTGAGTTCTTCTACTAGAGCGGCTCACAATTCTGGCTGCAGAGTTTTGTATGAACTGCAGGCGAGACAGATCCTTCTTGTTTAGACACCAAAATAAACTATTACAATAGTCTAAACGAAAGATACAAACGATTATAAGCTCCAAGTTTCAAACATACAGCAAAAATAATAAAGGACTCAAAACAGAACCTGAGGGACTCCACACAACAGATCTGCTGATTTGAAAGGAGTCCTTTAAACCTTGTACCAAAATCACACTTTATTCAGGACAGATGTTCTTAGCGAAGTGGTGTTTTTTCTTTCTGGGTGTTGCGTCATCAATCCCATGATCCTTTGCTGGACTAACTATCTTGGTGCTTGTGACGTTGATACAAATGGAACTGGGTGTTTAACAGGCAGTAAAAGACGTTTCTAACACCTACACTGACATTTTTGCATCATCAGGATATTTGTGGTTGAGTCACACAGTTGACAATCGTGTCCAGAAAGATTGTCGTTGATGTAAAAAACCCTCTTCTAACTCCATCCTCGTTGTTTTACAGCCGCTCCAGCCTTAACGCCAAACTGGACATGAGCGCGACCTTGAAGTGCGACGGATCCTACATCACCCCCTCCATGGTCAGCCTGTCCGTCCCCGTGGTGACCTCATCGGGCGGGGACGTGTCCACCACCACCTCCTCGTACTCTCAGAGCAACATTGTCCGAGTATCGGCCTTGTAGACGCCTCGCCCCCCCCCACCCACCCGCGGTCGGCCCGACTGGTCTGAACGGAGATGCCGAGGAGAGGGACCACCGAGCATCAACCTGCCATAATCGAGAGGGATTACAAGATCGGCGGTTTTTTGAGTTTCGTTTTTTGAAGTAGTGATCTCATCTGATGTCAACGCTGCATGGAGTTCCGGCGACGTGGACAGCTGACGGTGGAGCGACCAGCAGATCCTTTTCGAGAAGCACAGCAGAGCAAAGACACGCTGCCACTGGATCGTTGTTGCCTACACATCTGGAAAAAAAAAAGACTTTATTTTTGAATCTGAAGTTGTTTTCCTTCTCATTTCAAAGAGAGGCAGATGTTCCAGCGACGGGTCATAACGGCCGCCCATGATAAAAAAAAAAGCACACACGCTCATCGTCCGCGAGGCTTCTCTGTGAATATTCCATCCAAGTTTTTTGGAAGAAGCCGTTTTTTTCCACTGATGTAAATTCAGACATGCATCCTCTGGAATGGAAACTGTTGTGAATATTCTTTCGTTCATTCATCGTGTCATCGCTTGACGAGTGAAAATGTGCCGCGCATCATGACATGTCTGTGAAAAATGTGCAAGTCAGAAGTTTGTGTTTTTTTCGCTTTCATTTCTGACGATCGAGAGATTTCCCATTGACGGTAGAAATACCAGTGTCGACGTCGCGTCCTGCAGAAAAAAAGCCAGACTTCACTGTGTTTAACGGCCATTTTGTAGTTTTATTTTTTCATACTGTAAATATCTCAGAACTTTTATCGACCACGTTTGGATCCTCTTCTTTCTAGATTTAGTTCACAGTTGTCGGCCGATGTTTCTGTCTGTTAACGGGTTGAATTACGGATTTGCATGCTGCCATTCGCCGAAATTCTCTTTTTAATTCAAAGTAAGCCTTTTGTCTTTGCCTCCTGTCAGGGCTTTGCCGGTCGAAATGGGACAAAGGAAAACAGGAGAGTGATGGTTGTGTTATGATGTCACTTCTACAAATCATGGACTTTATCTATGAGCAGAATCAAAAGGGAAATATTCGAAACATTGTGCTTTTGGTGCAGTGGATCAATAAATACTGTAGCTCTTCTGAATCATCCACTCTTTTGACCCATGTCTTTTTTCATATGAGCGGCCATGAAGGTCTTCAGGGTCAGATTGAAAAATCGTTTTTGCTTGATCTTCAAGTCATAGTTCAACCAAAATTCAAACTTCTCTCATGTTCTACTCCCATGTCGACGTTGGATTTATTTTCAGAGTAATCTGTTCTTTTTAGAGTTATAGATGAAAATTGTTTGTTCATTTTAATGTAGCGACTGGAGCTCTGTTGTCTTCGTCTTCATCTTCGTCCAAAAAGACACTTAAAAACATCCTCCATACTGCTCAACTGTAACACCCTTCTTGGATTGAAGCCTCGAAATAAGAAGAATTGTTCAGAAAAATACTTAAACAAGTCTATATTTTCAATATTTTGTAGTAGAAGCTAACAGGCTAACATGCTACGCTAAAAGAAAGTACTCCAGGTAAATATCACAAGCGCTTCCAGATTGCTGTCTACGCTACTGTCTACTGGAAGCGCTCAAAATATTGACCTGTAGTACTTCCTGTTTGCGTAGCAAATCAATTCTTCTCATGTCGAGGCTTCAATCCAAGAGAGACGTTACAGTCGAGGAGTATAGAGGTATTTGGATGTTTTTAAGTGTCTTTTTGGACGAAGATGAAGACGAAGACAACTGAGCTCCAGTCGCTACATTAAAATGAACAAACATTTTTGTCTGTAACTCTAAAAAGAACCGAACTCTCTGAAAATAATCAACATTAGTCGACATAAGAGTAGAAATTGAGTTTGAATTTTGGTGAACTATCACTTTTAGCACTTGATCAATAAATTTAGCGAACTATATTTCAGGCTTTCAAAGTAGCAAAAATAGTGTCTGCGGTTGCATTTAATCATTTGTAAAGTTGTTTATTGACACCTAATTTAGTGAGTTGTGTGAAGAGAAAGTCTTTATTTATTATCTTCTGAAAGAATTACTCGCGAAAAGAAAAACTAGTGAAGTCAGCAAAAGACGTCATCATTCAAACATGTGTTTTTATTTTGTTGTTGTCGTAGTTTTGTCTCTTGCACAAGCGGAGCCGGAACAAACTTTTTGAAGTGCTGAACTGTGCATCTCTGGCCATGAAGCTCACGACGGTGACAAATGAGATCGTAAGGATGGATTGACCTCATTTTAAAGATACCTTGAATCCTGCTCTGTACACAGTTTAAACATTGCTCAATCATTTGTGAAACACACAATAACAAACTTATTACACTTGAATAAAACAGGGCAATTGTTTTTTCAATCAACAATATTATTATTATTTTAATAACCTGGTGTTTTATATACTCAGTATTTTTCTTCTGAAAGTTTTGTAATGGATTATTATTATTATTATTATAAATATTATAATTTAGTTAATTACTCAGCTCTTGGGTCACCTTGACCTGGAGATAACAAGGGTCAAAGGTGCCGTAAAATGTGTTTTCCCTGGGACACGTTTTACACAATTATTTAAGATCACCTTCATAACTTACTTACTGTTAAATACTTGAATGTCTTGACACCAAATACAAATATTTTGGTCACTTGTGAAACACTGTCCAAGCTTCTGGAGCGCCCGTTTGAAATGATTGGATGGTGAAATGTCAATCAAAGTGGACTAGGATTATTTCCCGCCCTGTCCTCGATAATAAAGTGTCGACGTCCTCTTTACAAGTCAATGTGCTTCGTAGTCATGGTCTGATGAAGCTGAAGTGTTGTCAACAAATGGTTTATTTTTCTGTGCGTGTTAGATCAACTTTCTTTCTTCATCTTTTATTCATCATTTCAGTTGAAACAAACATGATTTATTTCATTGAGAAAGAAACCTATTTTTAAAGCATCAAACATGGGGTGAGATTTGTAGTCGTGTGGTGTTTAATTGACGCCCTTCATTTTCAAGCCTCATTATCTATTAACACGGTGGAAAATAAAAGTGCTGGAGGGACAAGTGAGGACGTGACCGGCTCTGTGGGGGGGGTCGCGGTTGAGGCATCCTCGGGGAGGAAGGAGTCGAGGCGTCCGTGGCGTCCCACATGCCGGGATAATTGCATCCGACCGAGCGGCTCAACAGAGCCTCGGAACCACTGCAGGAAAACACAGCGGCTGATGTAAATGTAGGACTTTTATATTGAAAGAAATGAACAATTAACATCATAAGGTTTGGACAAACATCAGACTTTCATTGACTATGTAGACTAGAAAATCTTAATAACCCTAAATGGACAAATATTTATAAATATTTATTTTCCTTCCAAGGAATGTTTTTTAACTTAATTAGAATCTGTAGCTCAGATATTAAATATTTATTTGTCCTTCTTTTACCTCTTAGAAGCTACAACATCATTTTTCAAATCTGTCACGATCCGCCGAAAAAACGATGCTAGCACACTTTATAAAAGCATGTTCAAGGGACAATAAAATATTTAAAACTAAATCACATGGCCTTTGCATTTCTTTTATTTAAATTATTTTTTTGCTGTATCTTACATCAAAATCCAAGTATGATTTCGGTCCCACATGATGACGCCACACGTCGTGAACGATAACACTTCACTTAGAGAAAACTTTTAACCAAATCATAACATTTATAAAAAAAATGTGACCTGAATATGTCGCGGCTACATGTGACGACGACACTGATTGGATGAACCCCGACCAATGATACTGAAACTTATGAGTAAACATTACATAATCAAAAATTTTACCGGTTTAAAACAGCTCATTGTTTTGTAATCATTGTTCGTCACTTGAAAGTTAACATCGTACAGTTGTTTTAGTCCAACATATTTCGGCCAATCAGCAGCGCCGTTACATTCCGCTGGGGTGGAAGTCACATGTCGACGGATCAGGAAGTGAGGGACGCTTGGAAAATAATCTGATTGACAAAGAAGGTGTTTTTGTTAATACACATGTTTTATGTGTAGTAAATAGTTCAAGTTTTTTTGATCCAAAAAAAGGTTTATGAAAAACGTTTGCGGTGTGTGTCGTCATCACGTAGAAAGTGATACTTTCACCGTTCGTTGTTTAAATATTTTAAAAAAAAGTATTATGAGAAGGAAGACGATCACTTGATGGACAGAAAGCGTTGTCACCATCTTTGTTGAGTTGCAGGAGCTGGTTCAGGTCGTGACGACTGAAAGGAAAACTGCGCTGATTAAAGTCAACAGTTCAGTTGAACACGAAAACCTCAAGACTCCTTGCGGATCATGGATCTGACTCGTCTCCTGAGACGATGAAACTCGGTCCTGAATTGAGGGTTCAGCGCCGCGTATATGATGGGGTTGCTCAGGGAGGTGATGCAGGAGATGGACACGGACAGGATCTCCACGTTCAGAGCCCTGGTCACCTAAAGAGGGTGACATCGGAGCAGAGAGAAGGTTAGAGGTGACTGAGAAAAATCTCTAAACTTAGGAAAATGTTGTCACAACATGATCTGGAGCTTGTAATCCTTGTGTTTGTGTCTTCTCGTCTGGACTATTGCAACAGTGTTTTCATGTCTTAACAAGAACTCTGAGCTGCTCTAGTAGGAGAACTCACATTTCTCCGATCCTGAAATCTCTTCAGTGGCTGCCAGTTTCTTTCAGGACTTTCAACTTTACAATTCTGGTTCTTACTCACCTTGGTGTACTTGTTCCCGTGGACGGTGAAGTTGAGCAGGACGGTGGTGATCAGCGGCAGCCAGAACAAGAGGAAGGTCAGGATGATGTAGCCGGTACGTTTGGCCAGGTTGCTCTCCTTCTTCTTGCTCGCCCGCTCTCGGCTGGACTTGGTGGGCATCATGCACACGGCGCCGAACACCTCTGTGGTCACGGCGCCGGGTTGGGTCGGGACCGGATCGACGGCGGCGACGGCCACGGATTCTCCTCCGTCGTTGTGAATCAAAGCACTTGTTTTGATTGAATTGATCTTCTCTTGTTGTTTTGCTGGATTTTCTGGCTCGTTTTGAGGTCTCTCAGTGGACGCCTTGTCTTCAGCAGAACCGTTATCCTGGTGGGTTTTCAAAGGATTCTTGTCAGTAGCATCCAGTTCTGGAGCAGCAACGGAATCCTTGTGCGTCCCGTCCTGAGTCTCCAGTTCAACCAGCTCCAAAGTTTCACGAAGGTTTTGACTCTTCTGTGCTTGTGGTGTCGCTCTCTTCTCCTCGGTGTGCTTCTGCTCAGACACCGGGAAGGTCCCCTGGTCAAATATTTTGCGATTGTGCGCCCTGACGTGGGTAAATATGCGTCCGTAGAATCCGATAATGACGGCGAAGCACGCCGCCCACAGGGGGAACAGTGTGTAAAGTCCAAATGTGTCGTAGGAGGAAGCGTCTCCCCGCTGAGACCTGCAGTACAAATGCACGGGCGAGTCTTTGAAACGGATGACGGACAACGACGCCAGCAGGACGGCCAGGATCCACGTGAGCGGGATCAGAGCGATAATCCTGCGGCGTCTCTGCACGGTTTTGAAAGGCTGCGCGATGGCCTGGTACCTCTCGGCGCTGATGCAAGCCAGAGTCAACAGTTGGACGCAGCAGCTGAAGGAGAAGGAGACGATCTGCGCGTCGCAGACGAGCCGGTCCAAGCGTCTCCGCCCGTGAACGAACAGAACGATGGCAAACAGAGCCGGACAGTCGACCAGACACCTGAGGGTGTCGATGGCCGCCAGGTTCACCACCAGCGCGTTGTTCCACGTCTGGAGGGACTTCTGAGAGAAGACGGCCAGGATGACGAACAGGTTCGCCGCGACGCCCACGACCGTCGTGCTCGCCAGGATCAAGCTGTTGGCGCCGACGAATCCCAGGTCGACGTATTCGTCCCAGACGCTGCCGTTCCCGGGCGCGAGCGACGGGTCGGCTCTCATCTCCGGACTCAAAGGGCTCCCATGTTTCAGCGTCGACTCCTCTGGCTCCCGTTTGGGCTGCAGATGGAACATTAAAGGGCGAACCTTTGACGTGAACAATTAAAGCCAAAGTATCCACCCTTTTCATTATCACCCCACGACGCCGCCGGGTCACCTGGGAGTCCCCGCTTTTCGCGTTCATTATAAACTGGGCTGTTGGTGTCGCAGGCGGAACGAGATGTTGTTAATTTAAAAAAAAAAGGAGTTACGTCACAGGAATCAATCTGCTTTTGACGCAGGGTTTAGAGTCGGGGGCAGATGTCCATCAAGCGTATCTCGCGGTTGGGAAAAGTGCCAGATGGAAGACTCTGGACTTTTGAGTTGGGCTCAGGAAATAAAGGGACAGCACGCCAACGGATTAGAGAATCGCATTGTGTAATCCTGTTTGCTGATAAAAGTGTGAAATGCTCTTTCCGTTTCACACTTGTCGGAGCTTATGCAGTTTCGCCAAATCTGGGATCAACGCGATGTATTTCCGTGGGCAGCGTCCAGGATATTTAATCAGCAATTTAGGGCCACAAGTTAAGAAACGAATAACTTTTATATTCGCGGAAGGAGGGTTAAAAACACTGGATTGAAACCCAAAAGAGAAAGTTGAAGAAAGACACGTCATTCTATTATGTAGTTGTATATAATCTCACCCTTTAAGTATATATTTTATTAAGTATTAGTATTTGATTGTTTAAGCGCTTTGTGACCCTGGTCTAGAAAAGAGTTTTACAAATATTACTTGCTTACTTACTTACTTACTTACAGTCACACAAAAAAAAGAAAATGGAAAATGACTGTAACACGTAAACAGACTTAAAAAAAGACGTTACTTTGTTTTAATGAACTCTCCGAGGGATTTGCGAAGAATATAATAAGCAGGTGGTGGTGCAGTTGTTAGCGAGGTCACCTCAAAGCACGAAGGTTGCTGGTTCAATTCCAGGGTTCAATTCCAGGCTGAACCAACCTTTCTGCCTGGAGTTTGTATGTTCTCCCCGTGTTGCATGGGTTTACTCCGGGCACTCCAGTTTCCTCCCACAGTCCAAAAACATACAGAGATTGATTACTTGAGAACCACCTATGGAAAATTATCCATAGTTAGGAGAGTGTGTGTGAATGGTTGTCTGTATTTGTGTGCCACCCTGCAACAGACTGGTGTTCTGTCCAGGGTGTCCCCTGCCTCTGACCCTATAATACTGGGATAGGCTCCAGTCTCCCTGCAACCCCAGTAAGGTAAAAGGTAATGATAAAACAACTGTGTTTGTTTTAACCCTTGTGTTGTCTCTCAGTTTTGTTTTCTGGCCTCCGGGTCACCTTGACCCTGAGCTAATGCTAGGGTTAATCTTGTTAATCTGTATTCAGTCAAAAATCTTCAGCTTGAATTTAAAAAAAAAAGAAAGTAAGAACCTTGTGGTCTGAGTTAAGACATCCAGTTATTTTGGAGGAAGTCTTGTGTTGTGTGAAGTCAACGAACCTGAAGGTCATTTGATCAGATCCCTCTCTACATAGGTTAGCGCTATCAGACGAGATTGATGCATGAAACTTCATATTTTGTTGCTGATCTTCTGGTCTCATTACCATGGCCTGTTATTCATCTTTCATTTTTACCACCCCTTCCTTTATTTATATAATAATATACTTCATTTTTATTCTAGCATGTTTTACAGGTTTATGTCATCCTTCATTGTTTACAGGACATTTTTATTCACCTGTAAATTCTTTATTTTTGCCTTTTTATATAACATTTACTTACGTTGGAATTTTTCTTATTTTCTTTGTTGTTAGTCATACAATAAACACACGTCTTTCATATCAATCCATCTGTAGATCATTGGAAAGATGTACGAGAGACTGAAATGTGTTCAATACACCTACATCTCCTCGTTTTTCATTTACTTCTGTATTAATGAAATGAAAGCGATTGTAAATCCAAAACATTTTATTTAGACTTTTTATATTTACAAACAACAATCCAGCACAACGATGGAGCAGAATCCTCAAAATTAAGAAACACTGAGGTGCACAAGACAAATTGTGTCGTAAAAAATGATGATTATTTGAAATTGCAAATGCGCGGCGACAGAAACTGAACACAGAACACACTCCTCATGCTAATCATCTTTCTGACTGACTGGCTGCTGGTGTCGGGGATTAGACGACTGGATTTCAATCTGATCGCCGAGGGATTAAACTGGCGATCTGAGGAAGATCAAACCCGATAAACCCTGGTGAGATAGCGAGAGCACCATCGGTGAGAAGAAGAGATCAGGAATGGGAACCAAAGCAAAAGTCCTTTACTTTTAATTTATTAGAGTCACACGTTTCCCGTCACGTTCACGATAATTATCTAAAATAAAGTTTGAGACAAACTCAAATATGAAGAAGCAAAACCACAATTTCAATTTGTTTGGTGTTCAGATCTTCTGGCTCGAGCCAATGAGAGTCTTCACTGACGCGAAGAACACATTATGAAGAAACTACTGCAGAATTTTAACTTGTCTTGAATGAAGATCGATGAACACATGGTGTGAGGAAGATGTTACACAAGTAAAGATTTAGTGTTTTTTATTTTTTAAGAGCAATCAAAGGAGTTTTTTGGGAGGATATAGTGGTTCAAGTTAAAATGAGGCGAGGTTCAAGGATGGTTAAAAGAGTGGAGGAGTGATGGAGGAGAATCAAAGGAGACAAACACCAAGAAGTGAAACTAAATACTATTTTTCTCATCAGTTGAAATGGCCGACAATAATCACTAAAGATAATGCCTTAAAGTGAATTCAAACTTCACACATTTTCTACTCTTATGTCGACTAATGCTGGGAATATTTTCAGAGTAATCTGTTCTTTTTAGAGTTACAGACAAAAATGTTTGTTCATTCTAATGTAGTGACTGGAGCTCAGTTGTCTTCGTCTTCATCTTTGTCCAAAAAGACACTTAAAAACATCCAAATACCTCCATACTGCTCGTCTGGATTGAAGCTCCACATGAGAAGAATTGATCAGAAAAAAAAAAACAAGCTTAAAATATAGAATTATTTAAGTTTTTTTATTATTTATTAACAATTTCTCATGTGTCAATCCAAGAGGGGCGTTACAGACGAGCAGTATGGAGGTATTTTGGATGTTTTTAAGTGTCGACGAAGATGAAGACAAAGACAACTGAAGTCCAGTCACTACATGAAAATGAACAAACATTTTTGTCTATAACGCTAGAAAGAACAGATTACTCTTTACTTTTGGGTGAACTATCACTTTAACTTCTATAACAAGTCGGCGATGAGGCGACTTTAATCTTGTAACGTTCATGCTGATCTATTTGTTTTATCCCAACATTTTGTCAAATTGACTTTTGTCAGTTTGTTTATTCTGCGTCTTAATCCCACGAGCCACACAGTCCACCATCAAGGGTTCCTCCGACATGCAAGAAGCTCTCTCGGGCGGCACGGAGCCCCACGTAAAAAACCCAGACCAGCAGGTTCTGGTCCAAGACAAGGCGAGAGTCAGAGAGGCAGGACTTTGGTGTGGGTGGAGAATTTCTTGCCAAACGTCGGAAGTTGGCCCCTCCTGTTTATGGAGCGCATGGTGATGCGGACTTTGGGGCCTCTGGGGATGTATCGCCCGCAGGACAGGAGCTCCAGGGTGGCGTCACGGAACTGGAAAGAAATGGATTTGTTATGTTTCTGTTGCTCAAGGCTGAATCACGAGGGCTTCGTGTTGACTTTTAGTCCAGACTTACCCAGTCAAGAAACTCTACCAAGACTAGAGAGTGTCACAAATACAAAAAAACTTTTCAAGACCGTCACCAAGACACAAAAGTACTAATAACAATAGTACACATATAATTAACAAGAATATTTGAAGTAGAGTTTTATGACAATTTGTTTCCGGGCAAGACAGAGACCACAAATGATTGGATCTCTAGACCGTTTTCCAGAACTACAACGATAGATTTGTGTACTTAAAGGGATGCAGACCTTTGACTCGTACCGTATTTTTTAGACTAAAATGTGCACCGGATTATAACGTGCGTTAACGCTCTGTACTTTACCAAGACTGTGACAGATTTTGAAGGACCATGTACCACATGAAAAACAGCTTAAGGTCAGCAAGTTAAAACAGGAGCACTGTCGATTTTCTTTAGGAAAACTAAGGGATTTTAAGTGCACCTTATAGTCTGAGAAATATGGTACTTTAGCGATAAGTTTAGAGATTCATGAAGATAAAAAGAAAGGGAATCTTTCACAGTTTCAGATCACTTAGTAGTTAAGTATTGAAATAAGATTGAAAATTTCTCCTCCTGTTATGATACATGTTGACTCCGCGGACATCGTGACACACATCTTCTATTTCCTGTGACGTCGGCCATGTTGCATTATCTAAACAGGGGCTTGTAGTTTCACCGTCAAACGCGGCGTTTTCCGAAATGTAACGCAGATCAGGAAAATGTAAATTTTATAACTTTATGTTCTTTTTACTTTAGATTATTGCCAAACATTTATTTTATCTCAATAACTGTATTGTTTATATTATTTATTGGTTAAATTGCAAACGGCCATGATTTGAAAAACCCTGGTATCCTAACGAGGAATAAAATATTACGTCTAGTAAATCAAATGAAGTCAAAACTGTATTTTTCTTTAAAACTGACTAAAGAACACAAGTTTGAATTCTTCTTCATGGTAGAAGTCTCTGGTTCATTTCGAAGACCTGCTCACCTGCTGGTTGGTGAGGAAGTAGATGATGGGGTTGTAGACCGGGCTGGTCTTGGCGAAGTACATGGGCATGGTGGCCAGCAGTGGAGGGATGTACGCGTCCGGGTCCACCACGACCACCACGGACAGGACGGTGTAGGGCAACCAGCAGATGAAGAAGGCCAGCAGCATGGACAGAACCATGTTGGTGGCGTGGTCATTCTCCTTCTGGCTGCAGCGCCCGCCCTGGCTCTCCACGCTGCAGTTCAGCTGAGGGTCAGGAAACCAAGCTTTAAACTTCATGTCATCCTGAAACAGGTTTTCTGTTTTCCTTTAGCTGCTATAGGCTTCGATTGCTGGAGGAGTTTTAGTCACTGGGCTCTGTATATCCTTCCTTTTCTGCATTACATTCATCACCTGTGCAGTTAAAACCCACACTTTTTATTTCTCTCCCAGAGCTCCAGGGCTCCACCTCCAGAGCTGCTGCTGATCCAGGACCTCCACCACGTCAATGGATCCAGAGTTCTCTCCAGCACCTCCATGGACTCTCCTACTCTCCTCTTTTTTGTTCTCTCACTGTATCCTCCCTAACTCTTCTCTGTCCATCTGTCTACCCCACCATCCTTCCTCCCAGCTGGTCACAGCAGGAGGCCATCAACAATGAGTCTGGTTCTACTCAAGGTTTCTGCCGTCTAAAAGGATGTTTTTTTCTTGCCAATGCCACAATGTAATTTACCCATTGTTGAGTTGCTGGATCTGTTTTTCCTTTCTCCACTATAGTCTTACTTCAACTGTAAAGTGTCTTGAGATAAGACACTTTAAATAAAATTGTATTGAACACGATCTGGAGCTTATAATCCATGTGTTTGTATCTTTTCGTTTAGACTATTGTAACAGTTTATTTTAGTGTCTAAAAAAGAATGATCTGTCTCGCTCGCAGTTAATACAAAACTCTGCAGCCAGAATTCTGAGCTGCTCTAGTAGAAGAACTCACATTTCCCAGATCCTCAAAACTCCGCATTAGTTTCTTTCACGATCCATTTTAAAATTCTGGTTCTTACTTTCAGATCTATTCATGGTCAGACCTTCCACCACTGATCTGATCAAGACTTACACCCCAGCTCTGAATCTACTGATGGTTCCTGAACACGGTTCAGGACCAGAGGAGAGAAATCCTTCCAGACTGTTGCTCCTAAGCTTTGGAACGATCTTCCTCTGTGTTTGATGATCTACTGACTCCTTCAAGAAACATCTTAAGACATTATTATTTGTTCTTTTTCTTTACTTTCATGTTGCTGCTGTGTTTGTGTCATGTGTTCTTGACCTTTTAAAGTATATAATTTAACTGTGTATTGTTTTGATCGTTAAAGCGCTTTGTGACCCTGGTCTAGAAAGATCTTTACAAAGAACCTTTACTTACTTACCTTGTTCATGGACTTGAGGACTCTGGAGTAGCAGTAGATGATGACGATGACGGGGAAGATGAAGCAGAGGAGGGTGTAGCAGATCAGGTAGCTGTAGTTGCTCCACGAGCGTTCCTCCCAGGACAGAGAGCAGGAGGTCTGGATCCCCTCGGGACCGTACCCGCTCCAGCCCAGGAGAGGAGCCACGGCCCAGAACAGACAGTAGACCCAGACCAGCGCCAGAGCTGTGACGCTGCGACGCATGCTGAAGCAGGTCTTCCTGGTGCAGACCATCTTGTATCGCTCGTAGGCCAGGAGGGTCAGCGTGCAGAGAGAGACCAGTCCTGCAGAAAACTGTTTCGTCATCTCATAATATTTAACATTTTACACAGTTGCTTATTCTGTTTATATGCTGAGGTCATTCTTTTATTTTATCTACAAAATAGAACTTTTATTACACAATTAAATAGTTTAGTTTGACATAAATTTAGGCTTATTTTGCTTTTTGGTTTGACTGAATTTCTGTTGATACATTGTTCAGTTACATCTTTATTTAACATAGTTAATACATTTTTTTGGACTTTGAATATATAGAGTTCATCACTAATACATACACTGAAAAAAAGGCATTTGTTGTATATTTTAGCCTGCTGTGTTTTTATTTTTCTGCATTTATTTATATTAATATAAATACTATATTCAAATATTTCTCTATTATTATTATATTCCTTCTAAATATATTACTATTTATTTATTAAAAAAATATAAAACCTGAAATTCATATAAATTCATAACAGAAATTATTTTCAAATCCTTTATTGGAACAAAATTGTTCATTTAAAATTCCAAGGCCTGTCTTAATTCAGACATAATAATTGGTCCGATGTGAGATTTTAGTTAATTTAAAGCAGTTTTTTTTTTATATTTTCTTGCTCTGCTTTCCGATCAGTTAAACGCATCCACTCTTAAGACAAGTGATATTTTTTAAGGCATAAAAAACTTTGATAAAGATGTGTTTCATTCAGAAAAAACGAGTAAACACATATTTACTGATCATAAATTCGTTCATTGGCCAACAAGAGATAAAATCTGAGACAAAAACTCACCAAAGTAATTGACGGCGAACCCTTGAAAGACGCAGGCGGCGTGTCCGATGAAGAAGGAGCCTCTGTAGTTGGTGATGGTGACGACCAGCGAGCCGCACAGGCCGATCATGAGGTCGGACACGGCCAGGCTCAGGATGAAGACGTTCATGGGCTGCAGGATGGACGGGTTCTTCAGCATGACGGTGATCACCAGCCCGTTGTTGAACACGGAGAAGACGGTGTTGATGAACATGAGGAAGGAGATGATGCTGTAGCCGTACGGCGGGAAGATGGTGGGCGCCGCCGCGGAGGTCTCGGCCGGGACGGTGGGACCGGAGCTCCAGGTGGAACTGTTGCTGTCCATGGTGAAGAAGTCACACTGTGGCTCTGGACCCAGGGGTGTCCTGCTCCAGAGCCTCTGATCCGACGGCGGATAATTCCACAGCTTTGCCTTCAGATCTGAGGCACCTGTCTCCCCCTCACGTAACCCGATTTAACCGGATTAATCCCCGCGAACCTGCAGCTCTAACGCTAATTGGAAAGTTGAAAAGTCATCAATCAAACCCTGGAGGTGATTCTTCAGACGAGGAGACGTTCTATGATGTAATATTGTGTTGATTAAGTCGTTTAATATCTTCCGAATGATGATCAGGAGAGACTTTTAATCAACGTCTTATTAAACTTCATTTCAAACAGGATTGATGACACGCAGCCGCGAAGAATCTTCAAGCAAACTTTTAATAAATAGTCAGAGAACAACTCACTCGGAGGAAGGACGCGTTCAAAATAAGGTCCTTTGTTGTTGAAGGCTGGGGGTGAAACAACAATTAAACTGCAACAAATGAGCCCACAAAGTATGAAATTATATTATTTTGAATGTGTTCCAGTTTCATTCGAGGACTGAAAAAGCGTCCTCAAGTTTTTTATTACACAAAAAAAAAAAAATCTATAGAAAAACCCAAATGTGAGACACGTTTCTACCGAACACAAGATAACAAAATAAAAGATCGCAACACAAACACACAACTCAACATTTATCAAGAAAAAAAAAAAGTGAGTTCCATTGTATTTTATGATTTACTAAAAACATTAAACATCCGACAAAAATAGTACAGTACTGAAGTGCAAATCTTTTCAATGACGGTCCAGGACAAAAGTTTAGGACCTTAGAAACAGTTAGCATTGTTAGCGTAGCATTTTCCTTTTATCAACAATTCATTTAAAGTTTGTGGAAATCCATCACTTTTCTGAATACTTATTTATACTTAAAAAAGGTAGATTTTCTTTCTTTTTTTGTTCAGTGACGATCAGCAGTATTCAACCGTTTTCGCCACAAAAAATGATAAGTCACGCTCCAAAGAAGGATAAAAATACGGATGTTAAAACGATTCAGTGGCTAAATAATGTTGCCGCAGGAAACATCCATCACAGTGAGGTTGTGAAGATACAAATACATCTAGTGATGTTTAGCATCGTTGAGTTCAACAGATTTAGCTTAAAACTTAAAAATCTTCAGAACTAGTGATGAAAACATGTGAAACTAGAAATGCGCTGAGAGCACAGACCCCTGTCAAGCAGCTCATTTCTAACTTGATTTTTCCCTTATATTATTGCCACATTTTTATTTTATCTAAATAATTATATTCCCTTTTTTATCATTTAAAATCTTACTGATAATTAGTCAGATTAAAATGAAATACTGGACAGCAGGTGGCAGTAGTGTTTACAAACTTAAATATCTCTCAAGAGAAGGTGATACATTCTTAAAAAAAACAATAGTGGATCCAGATTGTTTGCTGGAACAACACAAATTCTTGTTTGGAACTTTCCCCCGGGAAACATTTATGTGAGATTTGTTTATCCGTTTTTGAGTTATTTTGCTCAGTCACATCCTCAGCAAGTGAGTTTGAAAAACTTCTACATCTTTTAGCAACAAACCAAAATGATTTTTAGTTTCCCCAGCAGAATGAAACAATGTCTTAAAAGAAGTTTCAAATATGGAGTTTTTCATATGTTCAAATCTGTTATCTTTAGTGCAAAGGTCCTAAAAGTTTTGTCCGAGACTGTAAAACACCAAAAGCATTTTCCAAAAATCTTACATTCACCGACGTATTGAAGTTCCTTGTGTTAAAACAGTTAAACACAAAGATACAGATACAGTACTGTTGAGTGTAAACACCACAACTGATCGAGAATCTCGTTGTACATCATGAAACTACGAGAACAACGTGATTCTTCAACAATTTCTAAAGATGATGCACAGAAACTACTCAGTAACGTCCACAACTGTTTGCATATTTTCAACCTTTCTTTGGAGTTTTATTCTCCATCCAGGCTGTAAAAATAGAACGTCTTACTTTCACGTTCATATGAGCGTCTATTAGCATGCTAGCTAGCAAACAAGCGTATATTAGCATGCTAACTAGCTAACTAGCTTCTATTAGCATATTAACTGGCAAAGTAGCTTCTATTAGCATGCTAACCAGCAAACTAGCTTCTAATAGCATGCTAACTAGCAAACTAGCTTCTATTAGCATGCTAAATAGCATACTAGCATCTGGATGAAAACATGACTCAGCTCTAAACGAGTAAACAATGGAAGAACAGACATGTTTGGAAATCTTGTCTTTCAGATATTTCTACACTTTTTGTGAATTAAAAACGTCAGAGAAGAATCCAGATGTTTTTTTTGGCGAGTCGATCCAGGCTCTAGACTCTGGATCAACGGCGTGATGTCAATCATTGTGTTGAATAAATGATGGTTAACAGGTTAATTATCAAGTGAATTTAATTGACCATAAGATCAACTTCGAGAAGAAAAGAATATTCTTCAGAAATCACAAATCAGGTCAGGGAAGAAAAGAAACGGTGAAATTCTGTGAATCTCCATCATCTCACTTTCCACGTCCTCCACTCTCATTCAGATTATCCCGAGTCATTTTTCCGAGTGCGACTTTCCAGGCTTACAGTGGTAATGAGTGTTTTATCATCTGCTGCTGCCATCTGCTCCTTTGAGAACATGTTTCCTCAAGAAACATCGAGAGTCACATTCAGTGAGTCAAACGTTGCATTTAAGCTCGTACAAAAAAAGAGAAGATAGTAACAACAGGACGAGATCCTTATCAAGATCCGATTATCGAGTCATTTCAGGACGAGACTCGTTTGGGGTCAGAAAAGTTTAGCTGAAAACAAAATCACAATCTATGGAAGTAAATGTTTGCCATCAGACTTTGAATATTAATTTATTTTAGAGAATCAAAATCTAACTTTGAATTTCAAAAAACATCAAATTTCAATCTTTGTTGTTCTATTTTTGTATCAATCAATCAATATTTGCGTTTCTGGATCAATACATAAATAAATTGATGTATAAAATAGTAAAATGTAAAAAAAAAAGTTAACGTAAAATACTTAAATGTAAATAATTCAGTGTAGAAATTTGTTGTAAAAAGAATGAGGGTCATCAACAGTCACAGGAAGTATTTGATGTAATTTGATGTTTTTTTCAAATTAAAAGTCTGATTTTGAAAACTTTGTCGTCAGAAATTGATATATATGTATATATGTATATATATATATATATATATATATATATATATATAAATTTTCTAGAAAATATAATGATAGAAAAATCTAAATAATTCTTTGTTCAATAACTTATGAACTGTATTAATCTCTGATGATTCATGTTTTAATTCAGTTTCAATTAAGAATATAAGATTATTACTGTATTATACATGTGTGTATCTTTCCATGTCAAATTAAGCTTGTGTTGAATCATTGTTTTATCTGTGAACTGAGATGTAGTACACATATGCTCCTCCCATGATGCAACACTAATAGACTCAGCGACTAATTCATTCCTCGTGCTATTAGATTGTTTCATTTGGGGGCAGGAGTGGAGAAGATCTCCAGTGGGATAAATAAAGTGTATCTATCTATCTAGATTTAATAAGGATGAAAATAAGATAATATTTGATAAATACTAGTTGTATTGTGTGTAAACATTGATAAAATGACAAAAGCTTGTTCTCAAACATCTATAGATAAATACAAGTGCGCTGATGAACCGTTTCCCTTTCATAAGTTACATCTTTGGATCGAGTCCTTTAACGCTCAAATCTCTTACTTCTCTACGTGGACTTGCCGAGCGTGGAGGAGGACGCGGCGGCGGCGCCGGGCGCGTTTTCGGGCCAGAAGGCCGACTCGTGCTGCAGCGGCGTGCGGCGAGGGAAGAAGGTGTGCTGCAGGTGGTAGTTGAGCAGGCAGCTGATGGACGCCATGTAGATGTCGGCGAAGCGTGACAGGCGGCGGGAGAAGTAGGTGGGGTTGTGGTACGTCCTGAAGAGACTCCCGAACTGAGGGTTGAAGGAATCTTTGGTTTGTGGCCTGAAGTCAGAAATAAAAAAAGGTTACGATGCGTTTCTTTTTAAAGAAGATAAACGTGTAAATGATACTTGAACCTCATGGCTTCTCTTTCTTTGATCCACTCTTCCACCACGGCTTGACACGCTGGATCTCTGTGAACCTTTATGGACAAAAATCCTTGTGACTTCTTTGCTAAAACATTAACATTTGTTGATCAATAATGCAAAAATATTGTTGTTTACTCTCGTTAGAGACTCAATCAATCCTGAGACAAGTTTTTAATAATACATTTGCGCTCTCGGGAAAAATTTAAAATCATAAACATGAGTATGTCCCAAACATTTTCCACCCTTAACGGCCGCCATCTTAGTGACGTAGATGACGCTACTGCTGTCTCAAATCAAGCATTTCTCTAAGGGCACTGATTAACAGTACACTGGAAGACAGTGCACTTAATTGAGCAGTGCTCAAATGTGGACAGGGTAGTACTGTCTCAAATCAAACTCTGCTGCTACACACTTACAGGAAATGACTCGACAGCTTCTTCTTCTACTACTTTTTAACACTGATTGTAACCAGTCGTTGAAAAACTATCACTTGACAGCAATTTTTTTCAATTGAAACAAGTTATTAAGTTTTGTTTCATTGTGTTATTATTGTTGTTTTGCTGTTTGTGGTAAAATAAGAGTTTTTCTCGAGACTTTTATGTCTGTATCTGCTCCACGGACGCGTCTTCAGTGACGTAGCTTCAGTATCATTTGAGACAGTATTACATGTCGACATTTGAGCACTGCACGACTAAGTGCACTGTCTTACAGTGTACTGTAAAACAGTGCATTTAGAGAAGCGCGTGATTTGAGACACAGCACATGTCAATGATAATGACTGTATGAAATTGAAGAGAACACACACTTTTTGAATAAATTCATGAGATACAAATAAAAAATAAACTTAATTAAAGCTTGTAGCTAAAGATATAAATGAGTAAATATAAATGTGTTATGCTTTAATCTTGTAGTTTGAGGACCAAACAAAATGTATATTTACAGGAAGTAAAAGTTTAATTATGATATTATCTTTTCATTCTTGATTATCTCAGTTTTTATCCTCAATCATTCACATGTGTTCTTCTCTTATTGGAAGTTATTGACCTTAAACACTGGAATCTTTACATCAACACAAAAATGTGTCTACTCTGATGTTGACAGGTTTGACTGACAGGTCTTACCTGCATCTGCTCTATGAGTCCGGTGAGCGCCTGCAGCCAGGCCATCATGTGAATGTATTCCTCCGTGTTCATGATCTTGATCTCCTTCCTGAGCTCGGGGATGATGGCGCCCGTCCTCCAGCCGTGCTTGAGTGTCAGGTCCTCGAATGAACAAAAGATCAGCCACAGATTAACCTCCACATTTACCACCGGAGACATGATACAAGGTCCAAAACTGTTTTCAGAACCAGATTAAAATGAGTAGATAATCAGGGGTCGCAACCTTGACTGGTCTTGGGGTCACCAGAGGTCAATTCTTGTTGAGACTCGTAGGATATTCAGCATTATCTTTGACAAATTTGATTTACATGTTGTTTTGTAGATTTTTGTGTGATTTCACTGTGAATTGTTTCCATTTTTGTCTAGTTAATCAGTGTCTGTGCTCGCCAGCCCACTATAGTTATTCCCCGCGCCTCTTCTTATTATCCATCCTCCTTTCGTTTTTGGCACTATTCACGCCCCGCACCGTTGAGCGCATACAAACAAAAAAAGCATCAAAACGTGCGGCTAAATCGGACTCACGCCTCTATTATTATAAGCTATTATTATCTCACCAGAATATACATTTTTTCAGAACGTAAGTCACGAAAAACTGTGATAAATTTCCCATAAGTAATGTATGGGAAGAGAAATCTGCGATGTTTTTTCAAACAACGTACATGTACATAGAAGTCCAAATTATCAACGTGGGATTTGACTCTTTTGTTTTTTTCATAGTTTTTTCCTCACGGGTCAAAGAGCACAGCTCACTCTAGGCGGGGAATTGTCTAGTTTTATAAATCTCATCCATCTTAGCTTTATGATCAAAGTGATATGAAGCCTTACGTTTGATGCAATGATTTTTATTGTTTAAACCATCCAGTCCACAAGTTGAGAACCACGACATAAACACTTGTTTGCCATTTATCTCGGTTTTTAGTGTTGCTTTACGTAGAGATGTGGTCTTGGTATATAAATCCATAGTTCTACCTTTATTCTTATTTTTTGCTTTTTTTTTTTTTTTTAAAGATTTTGCTCTTTTCAACTTGCACCGTCAACCTTTTTACTTTTGAACTGTTGGATTGGATTGTTATGTGTAGTGACGTATTGATGAAGCTTCATGAGACAGTGTCATGTTTTTTAAGAGGTCGGCCAAAATGTTTCAATAGAATAGTATGTAAATGTATATAAACTATGAAGGACGACACATTAGGTAATTAAACAGATAAATAAATATATAAATACTAATATTTATATACATTCATTTATTTTTACATTTCGATCTCTATTTATTCTTAAGAAAAATAATGATGTCAATTACCGTCCTCACATAAACATCTCTCATTAAGCTGTGACCTCTGACCTCGATCTCAATAATTATGCGATTTATTAACTAATTTGTGAACCATGTTACTCTCTAGTGATTCATGAAAAAGTTGTAATTCAGTTTCAGTTAAAAATACTTGATAATTACAGTAAGATACTAAACTGGCATTTAATAAGAAGGAAATAAGATAATAATGTTTTATAAATATATACAGAGTTTGTGTGTAAAATAAATGTGTGAAATAAATACATGACATGAGATTTTATTTGTGTAGTTAGTTATTAGTTAAAGAACTCTATCCCTGTGTATAAATACATTTATTTATTTGTACATTTCATCCTGTGTTTACACTATAAAAAATATATAAACAACTCTCACAAATGTGTGTAAAATGTGTAAAAGGTGATTTATTCTAGTTTAGAAAATATGGAATCAAAGCAACTACCTTGACCTTCAATCAATAAAGAACATTCACGTAATAAAAGTATTTTTACAGTTTTACTCTCGGCAACCTTGTTCATTAAATAATTATAAAATAATTGATAATAAGAAATAGACGATATTAAGGGTTGGACTTCAGATGTTCTTCAAGTGGATCTGAGACAACGTTCATGGTCCAGATTTTCTGATTGAATGTGCGATAGAACAGAAGGACTTCTTTACTCCTTCCCTCCTGTCCTGCCTTCTGTGCTGCTGTAGCCGTCTCTCTGTCTCAGAGAACATTGCGCACACACACACACACACACACACACACACACACACACACACACACACACACACACACACATACACACACACACACACACACACACACACACACACACACACACACGCACACACACACACTCGTCACACGTTTGACAGCTGGCCCAGAGACGCCCGAACAACAATGAGCCGATCTCACTCCACCATTAACTTCCCTTTAAAGTTGCTCATTTAAACACAGACGCTGGTTCCACTAACAAAGTAAACACGTGCATCTTGTTAGCTAGATAGGTTTGGCAGGTTGACAGCTGACGGATGAGTCTCCAGGTCAGAAGTAAATCCATAAGAGACTCATTACTGTGTAGGAACGATACGTGAAAGAAACACTATTAAGTTGTCAGACCAAGTCTAACGTACGGGTTCACTTTCAGGAGACCGAGTCGATATTTCAGTCGGCCATATTTTACAGTAATTAGATTCCAAGTAGCTTTTAAATAACATATGATTAATGTTCTATTGTGACGATACATAAACACAAGAGCAACATAATTGGATACAATAGACAATTACTAACTAATGTATATTGTATTTATCATTATATACATTGAAACATAAAAATACTATTTTCCTTTCTTATTAGTATTTTTTTGCGAGTACATATTAATCCCTCAAAACCATGTTTATGTAAATTGAAAAAATAATTTGATAAAACATTATTTTATATAAAATGTCATGGAATAATGACGAATGGATCAATAAAGTTATCCATTCATCCATCCATCCATTAATTCACCCATCCATCCAGCCATCCAGCCATCTATCTATCTATCTATGGAGCGACTGGAGCTCAGTTGTCTTCGTCTTCATCTTCGTCCAAATAGACACTTAAAAACATCCAAATACCTCCATACTGCATGTCTGTAACGTCCCTCTTGTATTGAAGCATCAACATAAAGAATGTGGGCGTCATCTATACCTATACAGGGAACTTGAGCCGTTTGGTTACCCTCTCGCAGGTGCGTCCCACGGACCTCGTCCCATTTTCAAAATAATCGCCAAGAATTGCTGACCCACTGATTTGCATTTTTGGACAGATTCGTCCACAAAATGACTGACAACGGTGCTACTCCATTATAATTACCGCTGTAAGGTTTTAAACAAATGAATGCTCCTCCCATGATGCAACACTAATAGACTCAGGGACTCATTCATTTCTCGTGCTATTAAATTGTTTCATTTGGGGGCAGGAGTGGAGAAGATCTCCAGTGTATAATCGTACTGTATAACAGAGTTTGGGGGCAGGAGCAGAGTGAAAAGATGATGTTATTCTATGTTAATCTTTGTGTCATTTCCTTTGATCTATGTTTTTTATATCTGCACTTATTCACCCCTTGAACTTTGTTCTTCTTATTTGCCCTTCCAGCTTTTATGAAAATATCGTCTGCTGTGAAATGGAAACCCAATTTTCTTAAGGAGATATTTTACATTGAATTGCATTTTAAACTAAACAAAACAGTAGATTTTGAACTTTTTTCCTCATATTTTTTTTACTTTATTTGCTTCCCTTTGTTTAGGTTTTCTGGCCCATTAAAACAGTACAAGATGTACTTTTAATTTCTTATAGTCATGCCTTGAGGGAGACCAGACCTCCAGAAACAAAATACAACCTATGAGTTCTCCTGCTATTTTGTTTCTCTAAACCATTTTTCACACTAAAATGTGAGATTTAAACATGTTGAGAGAAGAAGAATACAAAATATTTGAAGAAGAAGAAAAGAAGAAGAAAATTAAAGGGGAAAAAGAAGAAAAAGAAAAAGAAGAAGAAGATTCAAACATTTATCCGTTGTCTTGTGACCCAGCACTCGAACTTCTGTGAATAAATTTAAGGTAATGCGTTTGTCTATACATAATGAATATTACTTCCATTTCTCTCACAGTGATAATAGAGCGATCAACAAAGTGCTTCTTTAAACATTAAACCCACTCGGATGCCAGAGAGAAACATCATCAATATTAATACGCTTTTCTAAAGTACATACGAAGAGTGGAAAACACATTTGTGCCACTATTTTGACAACATAAATGTATATTGTCAAGAGTGTGTTGATTCGTATCACGATACAAGGATACGGTATATGGTGATATTGTAGTAACAAGTATATACGTGTAGTATTGTCGAGTACTTGACTCTGGTGTTGCAGAATTTACAGACCACATGACTCTTGACGAAGACGTAACTGCTTTTGTTTGTTTTCAAACCAAAATATGTCCAAACATCAGCTTTGAAAGCTGCTGGACTCACTGTATCCTCTCGTCCTAAGTCAATGCCGGGATCTTGCGGGATTTCATTGTTGCTTAAGCTGCGGTGGATGTAATGACTGCTACCCTCTAGAGGCCGGACGTTTAATTGCAACACAAAAATTATATAATAAAAAAATCAATATAAATATATTATATTATATAAATACATGAAATAATATAATCATTTTAAAAACTATATACAGTATTTTTATATACAGTATATATATTTAGAGAGAGAGAGAGATGAAAGAGAGAGATTCTTTTTTTTTTTTTTTTTATCGTTACAGGTTCCTAAATATATAGAATTGTGTATTTAAATTCAATTCGAGTGTATAGATATATTCTTGTACCGTGTTATAATATGTTGAATTATGCCAAGAAAAAAAAATATCTGTTGTCTTATTCCAGATGAGTTAATAGTATTAGTGATAAATAGTCTCTCATCAAAAGTCGACCCTCTTGTGATGGATATGATGAACTCTCTGATATAAATATAACACATTTTTTACGATTTCATTAAAGCTCAAACCTCCTCCTGAGATAACAGATTTAATTCCACCATTACAGGGATTTCAAATTAGGATTTGACCATTTACTCGGACATTTAAACGGAAAGTGGAGAACGGAACATTAAGTTCTGCTCATTTGATCACAATTATTTACCCCCCCCCCCAATCCCCCGTGTTCACTCACTGCCAAGTCGCTGTAGATGTGATCCCCGAAGTACAACACCTTGGATCCCCTCCAGCCCGTCAGTCTGAGGAACTCATAAAGGTTTCCCTGCAGTGATTAAACACACAAACGTTAAATCATCCATGTATTTTATGCGCGACCAGGAAGTCATTTGTCAGCGTGTTGGAGTGGATTGTGAGGGTAATGACTTGGCTCCGGACCTGCTTGTAGATTTGCCCTTTTTCCAGCCGGTGGATTCGGTCCCAGAGCAGCGCACCTTTGTCCGTCACTCGCCTGAACGGCCTGACGGTACCAAAACACACCGTCATCTCGCATGAATACATGACAGGTCACTAATGACCTTGGTACATTCATAGTGAGTAGAAATACTGCATGAACCCTGTCGTGACTGCAGGAGGGGGGCGCTGCATCAATGGGCTGAGGCGACCCCCTAGTGGCCCACATGAGCAACAGCATGCAGTCGTTTCACTCACTTCCTCCTGTCGTTGAAGAAACCAGGTTTGTCCGCCTGAACGATGACGACGTCGAAAAGATCCCTCCAGTCTTTCCCCACGATGTAGTTCATGCCTCGGTCACTGGAGACGAAAGACATGTCAACACTTTTAATTCCACTTCAGTCAGCGGGTTTTCCATGTGGGTCATGATGAGCACAACACTGTTCAAAAGTGAATATAATATAATAATAAGATTACACACGATTTTGAGAAACATAAATAAAAACTAAAATAATTCTGGAAATAAGTGAGAAGATGATCCTAGATGTGGCAGAAAACCACATTTTTTTTTAAATATTTTTTGATAATCAAGTTAACAATAAATGCAGCTCTTATTATCTAGAAAAGAGCTCTACAAATATTAGTTACTTACTTGTTATACCTCAACACATATGAGCTTCCTTTTATAATTAAAATAAATCAACAAGATGAATTACTTCGAGAAAATTAGAATAAACAAATATTTAATAAAACAAATAAGTAAATAAAAACAAAAAACACCTACATGTAAAAAAAATAGGATTGCCAGTGACAAAATCTACAAATAATAAAATATAAATAAAAATGTGTGTATATATATATATATATATATATATATATATATATATATATATATATATATATATGTGTGTGTGACCCTGGTCTGGAAAAGCGCTATATAAATACAAATTACTTACTTACTAAATTGAGAACATTTTAGGAAAAAACACTCCTACACAACCTTTTTAATATAAAAACTTCTTATCGTGTAAAGAGCCATTCAAGACTGGTATGTAACTTTATTTTTCCCAGAAAAAAATTGGACATTAAAATAATTTAAAAATCAGTGGAGAATCGAACTTAACTTATAAACGATCAACTATAGTAAATCAAAAAAACAAAAATTCTAAAAACCTTTAAAATATATTTTATCTCAAATAAACTTTGCTTTTGTTCTCAAAAATATGGTAAATAGATGTACAAGTGTCTTTTTTTCTGTTAAGATTGATAAATAAAATGAATAAAGTATCAATTAAACTGTGATTAAATTACTAATTTATGACTTTTGTCATGATGTCATAAAACTTCATAAAACTTCATGAAGCTTCATGAAGCCCCATGAAACAATGTACTCCTTTGTATTACATCAGTATGTGGCACTCAGTTTAACGTTTCTTTTTATTGTTTTCTCTGTTGAAATCAATATGTTTATGACTTTTATCAAGATGTTAGTAAGTAAGTAAGTAGTAGAGCGCTTGTAGCGACATAAAACTTCATGAAGCTTCATGAAGCCTCATGAATCAAGGTCCTACTTTTTCAGTACGTCAGTAGGTGGCGCCCTCAGTTCAAAAGATTGTGAGTTTCAAATAGAATATTTGTTCAAAGAAATACTGCAGAGAGTGGCATCTAGTGGACTGGAAGAATAATGCTTGATAAACTGAAGCTTTGAACTTTTCATCAACACGTCAGTACACAATTGGTTGAGAACCGTTGCTTGAAACTGCCTATAACTCCTGGATCTTCTCTTTCCAATAGTAAGCAACACCTGGTCGTCAATTTTAGGGGAATTTGGGATTAAAATGTCATGTTTTGTGTAAAAAATCCTGCGTAGCGATTACTAGTGATGTGCTGATAACGCTTCATGAAACAGTGTCATATTTTTGTAGAGGTCAGTAGGTGCCGCCATCAGTTTAATCTTTATTTTTACTGTCTTCTCAGTTGAAATGAATAGATCAAAGAGCAGAGAGTGACCTCTAGTGGACTGGAAAGATCATGCTTCGTGAAGCTTCATCAAATTGACACGCTTGAGAAAGAATTTGGTCTGACATGGAACTATCTGATGGATCAGTGTCGCATTACGTCGGCTCACACTCACACAAAGTCAAAGGGGCTGTTGGTAATGAGGAACATCTTTTTCCCGAGCTCCGACAGCTTCTTAAGCACGGCGTGACTTTGCTCGCCATAGCAAATGTATTTCCCTGAGAAAAGGAATCAAACAAAGAGAAATGGAGGGTTAGAGGGGAAAGTGCTGTCATGGCACTGCTTTAATTTCTCCATATATCACAAGCAAATTATTCCTGGATTAATTTTTTATGCCCGGACGACAGCTCAGACGCGGCCCGGGCTAATTTATTGTGTTTTTCTGTTTTGTTTCTCCAAAGTGAGGCAAGGAATAAAGTGGAATGAATCACGAGAGATTACCAATATCAGCCTCCACCTCCCGGTACATAATGCCCTTCACGTGGACATCTCGGATGGCTTCCTGCGGAAGAAAAGTCAACAGCCTTCAGCCAGAAAGTCAAGACTTCAGAGGCGTTAGCATGCAGCGGATGCAGCGACACTTTTCCTCGGCACGTAAACAGTTGACTCGGAGCCACGGCGAACGTCTGACTTTGAATACAGATTTTTGAAGCATAAAAGGCCCTGGAAGTTTCCACCGAGACAAAGGAGCGAAAGGCTCCGACACGTCGTCGACGGACGTCCTTGTGCATCCAGGAATGTGCGCAAACTTTTTCCTCTTACGTGTAATGATCGTTTGATGCGCGCCGTGATCAGCGGGAGATTGAAAAGTGACGGGGGATAGTATGGACTCATAAATCTGAAAAGACAACGTCCTTGGAAAAAAGTGCGAGCGGCGGCCGCGGAACGACGATCGCACATGAGGCTTTTTAATGACAGCGATCTGTCAAAAATGCGTCACAGAAGGAAGACATGGTCTTGTGACAGCTGCCATGACGCCCCCCCCCCTCCCTCCCTCGCCCTCCCTCTGATGGTGGGAGGAAGGCGTGTTCGACTAAAATTAGCCACGGGGGCTGCAGAGATCTAAAATCAAGATGGCCGACGTTGTAAACATTACGCTCTGCTTTTTAAAGTTCACCTTCACGTCTTTGTAGAGATGCACCGGCTCGTAGTCGATGTTGTGTCTCATGAAGAAGTCGTTCACGCAGCACAGGAGTGTCATCTCCGGCAGCGAGAAGATGTCCATGAACTGCTTCATGGTGTGGCCGTGAGAACTCTGCAGCACACACACACACACACACACATGGAGTCGAGCTCTTCACTCACACGGCGTCAACGCCGAGGTTACCTTCCCGTAGAAGTCGCTCATGATCTCCAGTGGGACGTGGCAACCTTCGTACATGGCGATGACTTCCTCGTCCGAGACGGGATGAAGGCCCCTGAGAGACACATGAAGAGGATCGCAAGCATCAAATATATACTTTGAATTTTATCTGTTGGTCGAAATCAAAGTGGATTCATGTTTATTGATATGACTTATAAAGACATCAATGTTTAAGATAAGACAAGGAAGAAAAACGATGAAAACTTCCGGTTAAATACATTTTAAAAATACTTTTGTTCAGCCTAAGACCTACTTGGTTAAACATATTTGGGTTCCTTGTCTGATTGAGTTCAACATCCCTGCGTTTAATGACCATTATGGGAGTCAAGTGTTCTTCACATCATATGTAGTATTTTGTTCACATACATGTCCTACAAATTTACATCTTCTTGACAACGATCACACAGGTTGGTCTTTAAAAACTGCATTTTTATGGCTGGATATCAACCGAAAACATTACATACAAGTACCATTACCTTCACCTTAAAACATTTTTTTCTGATAATAATTATATAAGATTAATTCTAATTAAAGGATCTTTCCGATGCTAGGGCAGCAAGTTCAAGTTAAAAAAGATTTAACATTCATTGCGCATATTGAAACATAATAAAAACAAATAATTTCATGAATAAATAATAATTGGAATGCCTTGTCTCATGATTTTATTTTGAAAATTGTTTTGCATATCCTTTGAGTTCCCCTGCGCCTGTTGCTCACAGCAGCTGCAGCTCGTCGCACAATCGCCACTGCAGCAACAGGCGCCAGATTATAATCGTTACTCCATGGTATGCAAATTCTCGACTATCTCTCTGTGGATTAGATTTGTTCTCCTTCTTAGTATTTTTGTCCTCCTTATGGCTGAGCCTACTTTTTGTTCTTTTATCCAGCGTTTTGTGATTAAACCCTTTTAGATTCTTTCTGTTTTTGTTTTGTTTAGTTGTTTGTTTGCATCAGCACTTGGGTCCAGCTGTAGTCCAAACCTCACAATAATTATCCAAAAACAATACAAAGAAGTATTAGTACAATAAATATAGACTATATATCATTTTTATTAAATAATTGATATATAATTTCGTTTCATATTTATTTTAAAGTTAGAGATTTATAAAGAAAAAGATCAAAGTCTGTAAAGCGAACTTTAGAAGATAATATATATATAATTTATTTTATGATATAACTGCAGATCTACAAAATGTAATAACTACCGGTAAATATGTTATTACAAAATGTTAGTCTTACACAGTTGTTAACATGGTACATAGTTCCAGACTTGCTCCGTAAAAAAATATGTTCTGGTCAAATTGAACACACTTAAACTAAAATATATTCATTAAATCACAGTTCATTGTTGTAAAACAATTTCCCGAAGGAGACCTCCTGAGGGATCAATAAAGTCCAAACTAATGAATCAATATGTTCTGTCTCTTTCCATAGATAAATCAAATTGTATTATTATATTGACATTTTTATTTTTTTGTAATATACATTTTGATTATTTTTTATGTTATTTTAGCAAATATATTTATATATTTGAGACCCATCTAGCTAAACAAAAAAATGGTTTTATAGGCAAAATTGAGCTTTAAATTGTTTTTAATTATAATAATAACAATAAAAACACACGCACCTGTAAACTGTTCCTAACTGTATGTAATGAAACGCATCGATCTTCATCAGCAGAGCCTGCAACGTGAACACAACATCAACGACATCCTCACGAGCTCCAACCATTCTTCTGGATCTACATCAACTTCATGGCACCTTCTGGACATCATAGTGGAGCCCTCGCACCGCAAAGTTCTGGACGTACTCGTACTTCCTCAGGTCCTCTGGATACTAAACGGGAAATAAAACAGTTAAATGCACAATTGATGTTAGAAATAATGGAAGTTTAAGCAATAGATTGAATTTGCTGCATCATATTTAAGCAAAATAAAGATGTTTTAATTTAATTTTTACAATTAATATAGTGCCGATAACATTTGATCGATACAAATCTATCATATGTTTTACTTTGTAAATAATTTTAGTTTATATTTTGTACATTTTGTAAATCATTTTAGTTTAGATAAGAAGTGTAATTGTTGCTATAGCTTTAAAAAATACATTTATGGCTGTAAATTCTGATGTCAACACTGGAAACACGATCGTCAAACATCCTTTAACTCCACAAAACAAGTCGGTTGAGACGGCGAACACACCCTGTGCTTGGAGATGAGGATGTCTCGGGCGATGTTGAAGATGAGGGTGTGGAGGTGGCTGGAGTAGAACGCCAGAGTGTAGTCGTAATCGAAGCCGTAGATCTCGATGTCGCGCAGGCTCATCTCGTTGTTGGCGAAGATGGTGTTTGGGTCGGTGGAGCTCGACGTCAAGGCCGGGATCATGTCTGTAAACAAACGGGTAAAATAAACATCTTGTTTATTCTTAATTTTCTCTTTTCATTGAAATATTGACATTAGACAATTATCTTAAGCTCCGCCCAATGAAATCACTGTTTTTTTTTCTGGAGATGAAATCTTGTTGACCATAACCACACCCACTCTGCTGTGATTGGTCAAGCATGGAGTCTTGTCACCGCGCGTCATCAAGCCTCCACCTCCAAGGGACTCGTTGTATAAACAAAGTGGGCGTGATTACAGCTGGCTGGAGGAGGAGTGAAGCCATTATTACGTCATAAGTGACTCTTGTAACCTCTCGTTCGCCCAGATTTTAGAGCAACTTTATAAAGTAATAAGTTATAAACTTGGTCATGATGAGGAACTTACTGCATCTTGGAGAGGAAGAACATTTACTTCATGTCAGGGGGGTTAAAGTTTGACATTAGTTTACTTTTTAAGTGACAAACCATTGAATTTTCACCCATAAACAATATTTGCACCCCTAGAATGTAATCTTTAAATTACAAACTTAAAAGAAGTTAAAGGAATTCAAACCTCAAATAACTTTTTTTTGCAGTTTAAACAGAAACATTTATGAAGAAACTATGTTGTTCCTACATGAGTAATTACAGTTTTATGACACAGTTATTACTCTATGAGTGACGCAGTCATACCTGCGGTCGCCTTCTTGGTCTCGTTGTATAAAGTCCAGAGTTTGTCTGGACTGGTCGAGGAGGACCTGGACAAACACGCCGTCGGTCCAGACCTGCGGGACAAGACGGGACCGAGTCCCCGAGACAAGGTCCCGCTGAAACCCCGCGTCCACAGACGAGACTTGAGCGTCCACGGGTTCAAATCCCGCGGAAGCCTCGAGAAGATGTTCGTCTTCTGGAGACACTGCGTGTGTTTGAGGAGAGACGCGGGCCACAGCAAGGTCGCCATGGTGAGACAGAAGGACACAGGAGACTCATGAAGACCTCCTGACAGTTTGGTCGGTAAATAATGTGTCGCCGAAAGCTGCGTGCGTCACTTCCGGGTGCGGCAGCCAATGAACGCCTTGCCATCCAGGTGTCACCAAATAAAAACTTTAAAATAGAAAAATAAATACTTTAAGAATTTAGAATTCAATGGTTTCGTTGGTTGTTTGTTTTTCACTTTATTTTATTCACTAGGGATTCAGCAAATTAAGTTTCTTATCTTTCGTATATTCAACAAAACACAACACACTTGAACTTTGGATTATTTGAGATAAAGTTCAATAAACTAATTTAATATTGCTTTCTTGTGAATTATATAAAGTAAGTACTTTTTTGGGTTGCCTATTCGTCACGTTTAGCATTAGTTATGTGTAACAACAGCCACCATTAACGGATTGGATCAGATCTTTTAAATCTGTTTTGAAAAATGTATTAAAATTACAATAATAGTAATAACGATGATCCAAAAAGAAGGAAATGAGACATGTTAGAAAATGTATACATATATTTGCAATATGGAAGTAGTATTTAAATTATAAGGGGTAACTCATTTAGAAAATCAAAAGTTATAATTGAATATATAAATTATTATTTTTTTGTCAGAACAAAACGTCATGTTTTATAAGTTATTGTATTTATAATAATTATTATAATAATTATAATAAGTTATTGCATTTGTTTACTGACTGAATAACAGTTGTAAAAACATGTTGAAGAATAAACGGCTATTAAGTTATTTATTTGTACACATCAAGACTGAAACACTGACTGAAGAAATCCATGAATGATCATGGAACATGAAAAACGTCATCATCATGCTTGCGCTTGGATTCCTTACACTAGCGCTCTCTAGTGGACATACATTTGTAGTGCAGCAGTTGATAAATCAAAAGGGATAAAAAAAACTGTGCTGAATTTGATTTCCAAATATAAACACAAAATTATATACGTTTTACTCCAGAATCTACTGATATAAGGCTTGTGTATTTACGACCAGTCTTTAATACCAACCAAAAGACTAGTGGCTACTTTTTTTTAATAAATCTAGAATTCTTTACATCAGACAGCATCATTTTAAAGTTAAATGTCATTTGTAAAGTAAGTAAAGTAAAGATTATTTGTAAAGATCTTTCTAGACCAGGGTCACAAAGCACTTAAAAATTAAAAACAATGCACAGTTAAAATATATACTTTAAAAGATCAAGTTGACACATAAGACAAACACAGCAGCAACAAGAAAGTAAAGTGAAAAAAAAAGAAAAAATAAGAATGTCAAAATATGTTTCTTGAAGGAGTCAGTAGATCATCAAACACAGAGGAAGATCATTCCAAAGCTTAGGAGCAACAGTCTGGAAGGATTTCTCTCCTCTGGTCCGGAAGCGTGTTCAGGAACCATCAGTAGATTCTGATCCACAGACCTCAGAGCCCGATCCAGTAAAGCTGGATCAAATCACTAATGGAAGGTCTGACCATGAATAGATCTGAAAGTAAGAACCAGAATTTTAAAGTTGATCCTGAAAGAAACTTGCAGCAAGTGAAGAGTTTTAAGGATCAGGGAAATGTGAGTTCTTCTACTAGAGCGACTCCGAATTCTGACTGCAGAGTTTTGTATGAACTGCAGGCGAGACAGATCCTTCTTGTTTAGACACCAAAATAAACTGTTACAATAGTCTAAACGAGACACAAACACATGGATTATAAGCTCAAGATCGTGTTGTGACATCATTTTGTTATCATAAAAGCTGAGGTCAGAGTAATTGTAACTAAGTTTCCAGCAATAAAGTTTTAGAAAAAGGCTCCTTTTATTTTAATCATCACATTTATATTTATGTTATATACATATATTTTTACACAACACCCAACCAAAGAAATCCTGTGTTGTGTTCCCAACAACAAATGTGTTCTGATTATGGCTCCGGTACAACTCTCAATAATGTGCATTAAATTTCATATTAAATGTTTATTTTCATACAATTAAGCGAGACTAGCTAAGTAGGAAGAACGCTGCCCAAATAGACAGAATTAAAATCTGTTAAAATATTTGTTTGAAGTCCGTGAAACCAACGCCTTATCTTTTTATTTTTGATCGAACACTAACTGTCATTTTGCTGGGAATTCTCTGTGCAGAGAAAAGGGCAAATGTTAAAAGAGTTTTTGTATATTTTCAGGTCATTTTTAGCAGGTTTATCCTGCTCATCCACATTCACAGCTCTCATCCCTGTCAGAATGAAGGTTCAATTACCAAATACTAGAAGAACCTGCTATAGTCATAAACAATGAACTTCCTATTTCAAAAAGTAAAATCAATATAAATTAAATTAAGTTTATTCGTTCTCTTATTTGATTCTATCCCGACAAAAACAAAACAATAATATGTAACTATGTAACGAACTATAGTCATAAACGATGAACTTCTTATTATAAAATTGAAATAAATGTAAATAAAATGGATATTATTCGTTCAATGTTTGATTATTTCCCAACTAAAATATAAACAAACACAAAATATGTTATTTAATTGAAAGAAGAACTAACTATATCCGACTTTTTTTTTTTTACTTTTTATCAATATGTATTTAATTGATTCTTTCTCAATAAAAACATTTAAAAAAAAAAAACGAATAAATCAGATGATTAGTTGTCAGAAGAACTAACTATAGTCATAAAAAAAAAAACTTCTCACTACAAGAAGTGTAAATAATAAGTTAAATATCTAGTTAAATTGGTATTATTTGTTTAATTATTCTTTTATTTCCCAACAAAAAATAATAACCTCCCCCAAAAAAAGATTGAAATACCAGATAAACTAAATATAGTCATAAACAATCAACTTTTCGCTTAAAAGGTGAAATCAATAAACATTAAATGGGTGTTATTTGTTCATTTATTAATTTTTCTTTCTTCTATAAACTGCTAGAAAAGGCGATGTTTTATTTTTAAATACATCGACAATAGTAATTTAAATTTAAATGTTAGAACGACAATAAATGATAATTTATTTTTATCATAAACACGTTTAACTGAGATTATTTCTCTGCCTTTGTTGACTTTCGAGGAAGTGATGAGCTCCTCTTCGCTCCCGTCTCCACCAATCACGTCGGGCCACGATTTTAGGGTAACGAGACATGTAGAACGATCGGATTGGGCAACGTCTGCGGTAGCACTCGGCGCTGATTGGTCCATGTTGTTGCGTGGTGCGCTGCCATTGGCCGCCGCTCTCAGATTTAGCAGCGTGGATCGTGGGAGCGGTAGCCTGTCATTCTTCCTCGAAGCAGTGCGACGAGCGCTGAACCCCGGCTTTTTTCTGCGAGGACGCGAAGAATCCAAGGAAAAAACATGAAACGAGCGTGGCTTGTCGGGCTCCTGTTCGCGCTGTTGACGTTCGGTGAGTTAAGTAGCGTTTAAAGCGGTGGTTAATTCAAAGTATTGTTTCCACTGATGTCGAATGTTTCTTGCTAGCTCCGGCTTTTAAGCTAACGTTTGATTCCTTCTCTTATCCTGCAGTTAAATAAATACATTTATTACGGGTGTAAATTGAAGTTAAACGATTACAAATATATGGTTGTTTTAAATAATATAATATTTTTATTATTATTATTAGCGACGGTGTCTTGATTTCTTGTTTTCCTTCTAGAACTCTCCAATGTCTTTAGCCTGAGCTAACACTGCAGTGCCTCGACAATATATCTCCAGTTTATTCTCTCTTGCCTTTCTTTGAACTTCATCTTCAACTCATTCCTTTTTTTCGTCTCGCTAGCTGCTGTCAAGGCCGAGGATGAACTTGAGGTGGACGGGACGGTAGAAGAGGATCTGGGCAAAAGCAGGGACGGTTCTAGAACGGACGACGAGGTGGTTCAAAGGTAAGAGTCGCTCGTAACATGAGGTTGACCCGCTAGACTTGTCGAAAAGATAGAAGAGCAAGGTCAGTGTAACCTGGACTTGTGTACACAAGTGGTCACCGATGCGTGTTGTCCGATGCTGCGGTCAGATTAAAACCCTCATTTGGTAAAAAGCATTATTGCCTGCTCTTACCCGTGTCTATACATTGTTTGCAGGGAAGAGGAAGCCATCCAACTGGACGGATTGAACGCAGCCCAGATTAAGGAAATCCGGGAAAAGTCAGAGAAGCACGTCTTCCAGGCCGAGGTCAATCGTATGATGAAGCTGATCATTAACTCTCTTTACAAGAACAAGGAGGTGAGTTGGTGGATCTCATCTGTTGTCTCCCACACACTGATTTGTTTTTTTGTTCTTAGATCTTCCTCAGGGAGTTGATTTCCAACGCCTCAGATGCCTTGGATAAGATCCGCCTCCTGTCTCTCACCGATGAAGACGCAATGGCCGCCAATGAAGAGCTGACCATCAAAATCAAAGTATGATCAGAAGAGCTTTCACTTGTGAGCGTTATGATGAATGCATTAGTAATGTTTCTAAACCGTTCCTTGCAGTCGGACAAGGAGAGGAACATGCTGCACATCACTGACACGGGTTTGGGAATGACCAAAGAGGACCTGGTGAAGAACCTGGGTACCATTGCCAAATCTGGCACCAGCGAGTTCCTCAATAAGATGACAGACATGCAGTCCGAAGACCAGTCCACCTCAGAGTTGATTGGACAGTTTGGCGTCGGCTTCTACTCCGCTTTCCTCGTGGCGGACAAAGTTATCGTCACATCCAAGCACAACAACGGCACTCAGCACATCTGGGAGTCGGACTCCAACCAGTTCTCGGTCATCGAGGACCCTCGTGGGGACACGCTGGGCAGAGGAACCACCATCACGTGAGTTGAAATGTCACGATGCATCTTTTTTTCTATCGTATCAAAAGTGATTCATAAAGCTTAATTTTTAAATGTCCAGGCTGGTCATGAAAGAAGAGGCTTCTGATTACCTCGAGTTGGAGACCATCAAGAACCTTGTTAAGAAGTATTCCCAGTTCATCAACTTCCCCATCTATGTCTGGGCCAGCAAGGTATGCCAACGTTATTTATTTTATTTTTTTCTGACAATAAATTATGTTTATCGTTTATTTTTTCATCAGACGGAGACTGTTGAGGAGCCCATCGATGATGATGCAGAGGAGCCTGAGAAGGAAGCTGCTGAAGATGAGGCTGAGGTAGAAGAAGAGGAAGAAGACAAAGACAAGCCAAAGACTAAGAAGGTTAGAACTTATTATTATATTTTAGTTTAATGTCTCTTTGACAAATCAGTTACTTTAAGCAGCTTCTGGCTCTTTTTTCTTGCGTTTCAATCCATACCATCATCTCATTTGGAATTCCTTATGAGTTAGTAGAACTCTCAATCGCTTCACTGAGTCCTTATGTAATTACCTGTTTATATTTTCAGGTTGAGAAGACTGTGTGGGACTGGGAGCTGATGAACGACATCAAGCCCATCTGGCAGAGACCCGCAAAAGAGGTCGAGGAAGATGAATACAAGGCTTTCTACAAGACCTTCTCCAAGGTTGGTACATTTGTTTCATAATTTGAGTCGCTCTACAGTGGTAGTTAAACCTCTTGGAATGTTTGTCAATAGGACACTGACGATCCCCTGGCACACATCCACTTCACGGCTGAGGGCGAGGTCACTTTCAGGTCCATCCTGTTCATCCCCACCTCTGCTCCTCGTGGACTCTTTGACGAGTACGGCTCCAAGAAGAACGACTACATCAAGGTTTGTCTCACAAACAACGTTTTTATTCTTCACCCTTTTACCTGGTGAAGCTCAATGTTTTCAGTCTCTTATTTTGAATGAGGAAAATAAGTTAAATGTGACAGAACAAACTTATCTTTCTAACAATCCCACTCTGATGGTGATGAGCCACCACTTTTTAAATATTTTACATTGTTAGACATTTCATAATATTGTAATAAACACTGCTGTATGTAATCATTTGTTTTGTCTTTTAACAGCTGTTTGTCAGAAGAGTTTTCATCACTGACGACTTTAACGACATGATGCCCAAGTATCTGAACTTTGTGAAGGGAGTGGTGAGTTTTTCTTTCATTTGAGATCAATCTCCAAGTCCTACTATTGACTTGTGCGCTCATGATTTATTCTGCGATCAGGTTGACTCCGATGATCTTCCATTGAATGTGTCACGAGAAACCCTGCAGCAGCACAAACTGTTGAAGGTCAGTTTGAATGTCAATTCATCAGCCGACTAAAACCCATTTGTTGTTGCTGAATATTCAATGTTTTCCCTTCAGGTTATCCGTAAGAAACTTGTGCGCAAGACTCTGGACATGATCAAGAAGATTGCTGAGGAACATTACGACGAGAAGTTCTGGAAAGAGTTTGGCACCAACATCAAGCTCGGCGTCATCGAGGATCACTCCAACAGGACCCGTCTGGCCAAGCTTCTCCGCTTCCAGACCTCCCACAGCGACACCGAGGTGTCCAGTCTTGAGCAGTATGTGGAGCGCATGAAGGAGAAGCAGGACAAGATCTACTTCATGGCTGGAACCAGCAGGAAGGAGGTGAGATATTGAAGTCGTCGACTAAAACCGAGAGGTGGAAACTGATGTGGGTTCGTCTTTGCAGGCCGAGGCTTCTCCATTTGTGGAACGCCTGCTTAAGAAGGGCTACGAAGTGGTCTACCTGACGGAGCCTGTCGACGAGTACTGCATCCAGGCTCTTCCAGAGTTTGATAGCAAACGTTTCCAGAATGTGGCGAAGGAGGGAGTCAAGTTCGACGAGAGTGACAAGGCCAAGGAACAGAGGGAGACACAGGAGAAGGAGTATGAACCCCTCACCACTTGGCTGAAGGACAAAGCCCTGAAGGAAAAGGTAAGTCATGATTTGACTCGAGCTACAACGTCGAGTTGTTAATAAACCAACCCGTTTTTATTTGTCACTACTACAGATTGAGAAAGCAGTGCTCTCTCAGAGATTGACAAACTCCCCCTGCGCTCTGGTCGCCAGTCAGTACGGCTGGTCAGGAAACATGGAGAGGATCATGAAGGCTCAGGCGTACCAGACGGGAAAAGATATTTCAACAAAGTAAGTGCCGTTAAATTCATACTTGACAAGTGTTAAGAAGCGCTTCAAACAAACTTCTTTGGAGTGCTCTTAAAAAAACGCTGTGAAATGAAGCGTTTCCCAGTTTTTATCTCAACATCTTTTACTAAGAATCTCAAAGTTTTTTTTTTTTTTTTTTAGTCAGTGTTGTAAAATGAATAGCCTTCATGGCAACAATGTACTCGGAGATCAACGTCGGTGACATTTTTATCCGCTTTTACAAATGATAAAATGCTCTTGTTAAGGACAAACATTTCATTGAATTACACGTTTAAGTTTTCTACACCTGCATATATACGTTTTAAAATCTACGACTGAAGCGTTAAACATTAACTAATCTTTGTGAGTCTAGTTAATTTGTAAAACGACATTGAACTCGACTTTTTGCGTTTTCGCACTGAAATAAATCAACAAGTCGCAGATAATATGAAGAAGAATCGTGCCTCAACCTTTGCTGCAACCATCTTCAAAAGCCAATAATGCATTCAAGGGTGTGGGGATTTTATAATTAAATGAGAACTTGACAGTTTTTCTCCAATAAAATGTATAAAAAAAAGTCAGAAACCCTGTGGGGGTCACAGGTTTTCATTGATCTCGGCAACTTCACTTTGTAAAGGTGTCTTTGTCTTGATCTTGAGGCTCTCCTCGGATGGTTAATGTCTCTCACTTAATGTATATAGTCTTTTCTATGCTTATTCAGCAGCCAAAGGGCTTCACACCAAGTTACGCTTTCACACACTGATGGGAGTAGGCTGCGACGCAGCTCAACCATCAGGAGCCATACGGGTAAAGTGTCTTATTTAGGGACACAACGTCTGAGTTGGGATTGAACCCACGACCTCTCAGTCAATGACGCCCCTGATGGCAGTTAGAAACCTACCTCGGAAACAACCTGATCCTAGCACTCCTTAAGAGCCTTCCTTGGGAACGATAGAATCTGGGAAACGCAGCCATTGTCTTGAATGTGTAACGGCGTAAGAATGTTTGTTTCTGACTCGAACCGTCTCTTCCAGTTACTATGCCAGTCAGAAGAAAACCTTAGAAATCAACCCCAAACATCCTCTGGTGAAACAGATGCTCAAGCGAGTCAACGTGAGTTTTTGACGACTTTGTCGGTTAATGTTAAGAAACTTAACGAGCATTGTTTGATATTTGGATTAATCTTCTTCAAGGACGATGCTGAGGACCAGACAGCTGCAGATCTTGCAGATATTCTGTTCGAGACGGCAACACTTCGCTCTGGATACCAACTGTCTGACACCAAAGCTTTCGGGGAAAAGATCGAGCGCATGCTTCGACTCAGCATGAACGTTCCTCTGGACGAACAGGTAACGTCGGGTCTAGAGTGACTTTGATCTTCTAGCATTAGTGTCATGTTTGTTGCTGCCTTGCAGGCCTCGAGCCAGTATAGTTAAGTTGCATAACATCCGACCTATGGCTGAACAATATTAGAAATAAGTGATATTCGATATTGGTGTCTTGAATTGCGGTAACGATATTAATGCGATATTTTTTTCTTACACCTAAAAATGTTGCTGTGTGCACACACGAGTACTGTAGGGGAGGTCCGGGGGTTCAGATAAGGAAAACGATACAATCGTTTCTTTCGTTTATTTTCCGCACTTCGGTGCCGACATGATTGGAAAAAATGCATCGCCATAGCAACCGAGCCTAGCAAGCTGCGCCGCACAGTTCACAGACGGAGACGTAAACGACAACTACACATAGAAGTACAAATTGATTAGTTTACAGAACGTGACACTGATTGGTCAAAGTGCACATTTAAGAAATACTTGATTTGTACAATAAATCACAAATTATCGCACATGTTTTTCCATATGCAATCGCACGTGCTTATATAGCGATATCTATATATTTTCAATATATCGTGCAGCACTAATCGAACCTATAGTTGTATTAATGGTTTGATTAAAAATGAAACCTTTGGAATCTTTTAGATTGAAGAAGAACCTGAGGAGGAGCCTGCAGTAGATGCTGAAGAAGATGGTGATGATGATGATGAAGAAGAAATTGTTGATGAGGATAATGAAGAAACGGTGAGAATGGTTCATTTGTGGTTTAATATTCTAAATCCGTGTGGTTTTCAATAACTAACCAATCATCGTTTCTCCTGCAGACGACCACAGACGAGAAGGACGAGCTGTGAAAAACCGACTTGTGAGCTTGTAACAAACGCGTCCATGAAGTCAATGTGATCTAGGGTTGGGGTTTTTTAAAAAAAAAAAGCGCTTTGTTTTTCTCTGGTTTTCGTTTTTTTTATTACATTCCTCATGACTGTAAATTTGTTAATATTTAACTGACCTGTTTATGGAAAGATGCGATCCTGTCTCTTGATCAAATAAATGTTTCCTGGAAAATCTTGTTTCATTATTATGAAAGATTTAAAATGATTATAATTGTGTCTTTGTGGAAAAGAAAAAAATGTTGTTTCATTGTAATGGAGTCCATTGTCTGACAAATGTGTAGCTCGTTTATTCCATTAGATGGCGCCAGAAGAAAATTAGTTTTTTACTTTATGTCCAGCTAAGACATTTTCAACTGCATAAAGAGTCATATCTATACTGTTAATATATTTTAAAGTGCATTTTCACTCTTGCAAACCTTCTGAGTATTAACTCGACTAGACTGACCCGTGGATGTAGAATATTAAGGATAATAATAGTGAGGATAATAGATAATAGTGTTGCAAAATCCAAGATTAAGGGGCTTGAATTAGAATTTCTTTGTTACAGAGAAAACACTATGTTGCTTAACCTCCAGTCGTGGGGCCAGTCGGTGAGTCTTTTCTTACTGGACACATTTATTATTGTCTGAAATGTGTTTTAATTTTTTTTTCTCAAGTACCATGTGATTCTTGTTGCATCAATACATTGGTTTCAGTAAAGGTTACTCATGTAAACTTTAAGGTTCAATATGATTTATTTAAATGGTTTTCATCTAAAGCTCGGTCTGTGAATATTACTTTAAACTGGTCCACGCTTTCTTAGTTTTTGTTTTTTTTCTTGAATATGTGATGAAGAAAATGAAGGGATTTCTCATATCTTTATTTATAGAATTGTAAATTAACATGATAGAAGTTCATGAGTTGCATCTTGACTGAGGGTGGAGCAGCAGTTGAACCTTATTCTGTATCAATCCGAGGTTTATCTGCCATCAACTGTGAACCAAATCTACTCTGACTTTTTGTTCTACACCACCATATACCCTGATCCATGCATGTTCCAGGTCGGGGGTCTCAAACTTGCAAGGGATTCCATTTTTGTCCAGATAAAGTTCATCATATCAAATGTTATCATGTATATCACTTTGATTATATAGTTAAAGTTCAACTAGTGATAAACTCTGGTGTCATGTTGTAAATGTTCTTCATCATGACCATGTTTTCAACTTATTACTTTATAAATATTACTTTGCTCTGAAATCCGTGCGAACGAGAGGTTACGAGAGTCCATTATGACGTAATAATGGCTTCACTCCTCCTCCAGCCAGCTGTCATCACACCCGCTTTGTTTATACAACAAGTCCCTCAGTGGTGGAGTTCTTCCAGGGATTGGTGACTTGATGTGACAAACCTCCATGCTTGACCAATCACAGGAGAGTGGGTGTGGTTATGGTCAACAAGCTTTTAGATTGAGGAAAAACAAAGGCTTTTCAGTGGGCGGAGCTTAAGATCATTTTCTAATGTCAATGTTTAAATGAAAAGAGAGTTTTGTACAAAAACACACTGATGATAAAATAGAGTCACACATCACAATAACACACACTTTAAGATTGAACAGATATTTAAAGTAAAATGACACTTAATATAAAATCCAAAGACGTTCAGAACAAAACAAAATCATCCGGTGAGAAGTAAATGAACCAACAGTAAAACAAAAAACAAAAAAATCACATTTAAATCGTAGACATCTTTATTTAAAATGTACGTCATTAAATTACGAGTTTAGAATTGTGATCCAGAAATGTCTTGTATTCAGAAACATTGTTTTTTATTTCTGTTTCCCGTCGTTTGTATTTGCCTCTCGCTGTAGTTCCGTCGCTCATACGCAATCTCAGGATAGGTGGTTGCCATGGAAACCCGGGTCACATGCGTGGGTTTCCTGTAGCCAGAAGCAGCAGAGGATGCTCGGACTCAAAACCCAGAGCCATTTTCATTGAAGAAAAAAAAGAAAAAAAGAAGCCTGACCCGATTTACATCGCCCTGGATATTCTGGACTCTTTTAAAAAAAAAAACACCGCAGCGTCTCCCGCATCCTCGACCCTCACGACGGCTTTGTCCACATCCATAGATTGAAAACAGGAATGAGTATAGAAATCCCTGAAGGACTGACGGAGCTGTTGCAGAGCTTTACCGTGGAAGTGCTGAGGAACCAGCCCAGGGATCTGCTCGAGTTCGCCCTGCAGTACTTCACCCGGCTGAAGGACAGCGACAGCACCGAGGCCTCCCGTGGCCATGACCAGAATTATTCCGCCCAAAGACCCGGGAAAGCGGTCAATTTTCTGGACGAGGCCATGCAGATCGACTCGGAGAACGGGGAGGATGACGACGACGACGACGAGGAATTCCTAGGTAGACTCGTCATCTTGTATTTTAAGCGAAAAAATGCTCAAAACATACCCTTTTTTTATTATTATCAGTGCGTCTGAAGGAGGTGATGCTGCTCCATCCTCCGCGCTCCATACATGGTCACACACAGACTCCAGATCTGTCTCAATAACATCAATTTAATGTCATCTGTTATAATCCAGCAGCATCATCTCAGTCCAGGCCTGGACACTGGGCCTGGATTCTTTACCATAAATGGGTTTATAGGGTGAAGATATGGAGGCATGTTTCTGGTCAACAGGGTTTGCTCTGGTGCAGTGAGTAGCATAGCAACACTGACTCTGACACAGCATCTCAATGAGAGCCACCAGGTCCTGCCTGCCAGGGGGGGCCCGGCGGGCGCTCGCCAGAGCCAAATCCAATCATGTTGGGATGGGGGGTGGGGGGTCCAGGCTGTTGGGGAGAGTGGGTTGCTATGGCTGGTGGTGGTGATGGATGCGGCGTCCGGGCGTGGATCAGGAGGGTTCAAGTGTTATGCAAAAAGGCAGATGAAAGGGGCTGCAGAGATGAGGCCTCGCTGCACCTGGACCTTCATTTAACTCTTCACTAGCTTTGTTATTATCACAAAGAAATCTTTTAACTGTCGAGCTCGTCGAACAATAATGTGTTTATTTGGTACGAGTGTATTGTCAAAAGTTTGTTGATATGTATTACGACACACTGATATGATATATAGTGATACTGTATTAACAAGGATACATGTGTAGTATTGTCGAGTACTTTACTCTGGTGTTGCAACATTTACAGACCACATGACTCGCTGTATCCTCTCGTCCTCAGTCGTCACTGTATCGTCACTGTATCCTCTCATGCTCGGTTGTCACTGTATCCTCTCGTCCCTGGTCTTCACTGTATCCTCTCGCCCTCAGTCGTCAATGTATCCTCTCGTCCCTGGTCTTCACTGTATCCTCTCGCCCTCAGTCGTCGCCGTATCCTCTCGTCCTCTGTCATCACTGTATCCTCTCGTCCTCGGTCGTCACTGTATCGTCACTGTATCCTCTCATGCTCGGTCGTCACTGTATCCCCTCGTCCTCGGTCGTCACTGTATCCCCTCGTCCTCGGTCGTCGCTGTATCCCCTCGTCCTCGGTCGTCACTGTATCGTCACTGTATCCTCTCATGCTCGGTCGTCACTGTATCCCCTCGTCCTCGGTCGTCACTGTATCCCCTCGTCCTCGGTCGTCACTGTATCCCCTCGTCCTCGGTCGTCGCTGTATCCCCTCGTCCTAGGTCGTCACTGTATCCCCTCGTCCTAGGTCGTCACTGTATCCCCTGGTCCTCGGTCGTCACTGTATCCTCTCGTCCTATGTCATCACTGTATCCTCTTGTCCTCTGTCATCACTGTATCCTCTTGTCCTCTGTCATCACTGTATCCTCTTGTCCTCTGTCGTCACTGTATCCTCTCGTCCTATGTCATCACTGTATCCTCTTGTCCTCGGTCGTCACTGTATCCTCTCGTCCTATGTCATCACTGTATCCTCTTGTCCTCTGTCATCACTGTATCCTCTTGTCCTCTGTCATCACTGTATCCTCTCGTCCTCTGTCATCACTGTATCCTCTCGTCCTCTGTCATCACTGTATCCTCTCGTCCTATGTCATCACTGTATCCTCTCGTCCTCTGTCATCACTGTATCCTCTCGTCCTCTGTCATCACTGTATCCTCTCGTCCTCTGTCGTCGCTGTATCCCCTCGTCCTCGGTTGTCACTGTATCCTCTCGTCCTCTGTCGTCACTGTATCCTCTCGTCCTCTGTCATCACTGTATCCTCTCGTCCTCTGTCATCACTGTATCCTCTCGTCCCAGGTCGTCACTGTATCCCCTCGTCCTCGGTCGTCACTGTATCCCCTCGTCCTCGGTCGTCGCTGTATCCCCTCGTCCTCTGTCATCACTGTAACCTCTCGTCCTCGGTCATCACTGTATCCTCTCGTCCTCGGTCATCACTGTATCTTCTCGTCCTCGGTCATCACTGTATCCTCTCGTCCTCGGTCATCACTGTATCCTCTCATCCTCGGTCATCACTGTATCCTCTCGTCCCTCGGTCATCACTGTATCCTCTCGTCCCTCAGTCATCACTGTATCCTCTCGTCCCTCAGTCATCACTGTATCCTCTCGTCCTCAGTCATCACTGTATTCTCTCGTCCCTCGGTCGTCACTTTATCCTCTCGTCCCTCAGTCATCACTGTATCCTCTCGTCCCTCGGTCATCACTGTATCCTCTCGTCCCTCAGTCGTCACTGTATCCTCTCGTCCCTGGTCGTCACTGTATCCTCTCGTCCCTCAGTCATCACTGTATCCTCTCGTCCTCAGTCATCACTGTATTCTCTCGTCCCTCAGTCGTCACTGTATCCTCTCGTCCCTGGTCGTCACTGTATCCTCTCGTCCCTGGTCGTCACTGTATCCTCTCGTCCATCGGTCGTCACTGTATCCTCTCGTCCCTGGTCGTCACTGTATCCTCTCGTCCCTCAGTCGTCGCTGTATCCTCTCGTCCTCGGTTGTCGCTGTATCCTCTCGTCCCTCGGTCATCACTGTATCCTCTCGTCCCTCGGTCATCACTGTATCCTCTCGTCCTCGGTCGTCACTGTATCCTCTCGTCCCTCAGTCGTCACTGTATCCTCTTGTCCCTGGTCGTCACTGTATCCTCTCGTCCCTCAGTCGTCACTGTATCCTCTCGTCCCTGGTCGTCACTGTATCCTCTCGTCCCTCGGTCGTCACTGTATCCTCTTGTCCCTGGTCGTCACTGTATCCTCTCGTCCCTCGGTCGTCACTGTATCCTCTCGTCCCTGGTCGTCACTGTATCCTCTCGTCCCTCAGTCGTCACTGTATCCTCTCGTCCCTGGTCGTCACTGTATCCTCCTGTCCTCGGTCGTCACTGTATCCTCTCGTCCTCGGTCGTCACTGTATCCTCTCGTCCCTCAGTCGTCGCTGTATCCTCTCGTCCTCGGTTGTCGCTGTATCCTCTCGTCCCTCGGTCATCACTGTATCCTCTCGTCCCTCGGTCATTACTGTATCCTCTCGTCCCTCGGTCATCACTGTATCCTCTCGTCCTCGGTCGTCGCTGTACCCTTTCGTCCCTCAGTCATCACTGTATCCTCTCGTCCCTCAGTCATCACTGTATCCTCTCGTCCTCGGTCGTCGCTGTACCCTTTCGTCCCTCAGTCATCACTGTATCCTCTCGTCCCTCGGTCATCACTGTATCCTCTCGTCCTCGGTCGTCACTGTATCCTCTCGTCCCTCAGTCGTCACTGTATCCTCTTGTCCTAGGTCGTCACTGTATCCTCTCGTCCCTCAGTCGTCACTGTATCCTCTCGTCCCTGGTCGTCACTGTATCCTCTCGTCCCTCGGTCGTCACTGTATCCTCTTGTCCCTGGTCGTCACTGTATCCTCTCGTCCCTCGGTCGTCACTGTATCCTCTCGTCCCTGGTCGTCACTGTATCCTCTCGTCCCTCAGTCGTCACTGTATCCTCTCGTCCCTGGTCGTCACTGTATCCTCCTGTCCTCGGTCGTCACTGTATCCTCTCGTCCTCGGTCGTCACTGTATCCTCTCGTCCCTCAGTCGTCGCTGTATCCTCTCGTCCTCGGTTGTCGCTGTATCCTCTCGTCCCTCGGTCATCACTGTATCCTCTCGTCCCTCAGTCGTCGCTGTATCCTCTCGTCCTCGGTCGTCACTGTATCCTCTCGTCCTCGGTCGTCACTGTATCCTCTCGTCCCTCAGTCGTCGCTGTATCCTCTCGTCCTCGGTTGTCGCTGTATCCTCTCGTCCCTCGGTCATTACTGTATCCTCTCGTCCCTCGGTCATCACTGTATCCTCTCGTCCTCGGTCGTCGCTGTACCCTTTCGTCCCTCAGTCATCACTGTATCCTCTCGTCCCTCGGTCATTACTGTATCCTCTCGTCCCTCGGTCATCACTGTATCCTCTCGTCCTCGGTCGTCACTGTATCCTCTTGTCCTCGGTCATTGCCGTGATCTCCCAGGATTTTATTCTTCCTTAGCCATGGAGGACGTAATGACTAATCATTTTATTTTAAATACACTTTATTCAACAGTTCACCATAAAATCACTACGGTAAAAAATAAAATATTGCATAAAAAAATATAGTATAGTATAATACAGTAATATCGAATAACGACGCAGTATCGCAGTATAAATCAATATTTATAATAGTAAACCATTTGCAAAAAAATCTTGTTCATGACATTTTTTACTCCAAAGTCTGGATCTTAATTATTATGTTGTCTTCCATCAATTTAACTCTTTGATGTTGAGAGTTATTATCTTAAACACTGACTTGTTTATAGATCAACATATCATCAAGAACATTAATCTACTTGTGACGACCATCACATAAAATAACAGATATTAAAAGTGTGATTTACACAAATGTGTCAAACCTTAGTCATCATCCCAACAACGTTTCCTGTTATAATGAAAAGTAAAAGAAGTGTGATCGTGTTTCTGTCGCATCTGATCAACTTGCGTCTATTCTCACACATCCACGCATTTCAAAAACACATGTACAGTATGAAGAACGTCACGCTGCCATGTTTGGTAAATACTTCTCACATGTTCTTGAATTGATTCCATGTTTTTACTTTTGCAGCCCCGGTTATCAACAGATACATCAGGAGAGCGTCTGGTGAGTCTTTCCTCAACATGACTGTTGCACATGACTTTGAATTCTCAGACATGGTTAAAAGAAAAGGACATGTAATTATATGTCATTATGAAAGTGTTTTTTTATGTGTATCTTTCAAACATTATTACTGAAAATAAATACTTTAGATTTTGTGTGTTTTGGATACAAGTGGCAGTATTTACAGATTCCATGACTCTTGACGAAGTAGCAACTGCTTGAGTCACTGTATCCTCTCGTCCTCAGTCATTGTGGAAAGTAGGCAGTGTTAAAGAAAATAATCACAAAATCCTTGTTTTCTTCTTGATTATTTTAATGTCTGGTAAGACTCAAGATACTTTAAGAGCTGAGATTAGATTAGATTCCTGGACATTTTCACACAGGAGTTAAACTTGTTTACTATATTCCTAGTACTAATACTTCTAATTATTACTAATATTTTATCAGTGTCTGTTGTTAGTACAAGAATAATAGTAAATATGTACAAATTAAATTGTATGTAATACTTGAAAAAGTAAACGAATCATTGTACGAGAAGCTTAGAAAAATTAAGATTTAATAAGAAAATTTCAATCTTGTTGGAATCGTACTGTGATATAATATATGTTTTGTGTTTCAAAAAAATATAATCAAAAACATTTTTTTAGTTTTTCTGTATATTCATTTTTACAAATACTTTAATAAATATAAATATAGAAGCTAGCTGTTTTATAACCACTTATAAACCACATATAGAAAGTTAAAAATGTAACGTATGTGAGACTAAGATTAATTATGATTCTAATCTCAATCACTTTGTAAATCTCTTTATGTTCCCTTGTATAAATGTGCAGTTATTACAAGAGAATAATCTGTATTTGAACCCAAAAGCATGTTTTTAAATGGCATCTAAGAAGTTGTGTCGAGTGTGACTTCGATGTACTTCATCATGTATTATAATATTGCAGATTAAAAATCTCAGAAAAATGTTTACGATTCATTTATTTGACGTCATATTCTGCGTCTCTTCACAGTGTGTGCCGAGGCCTTCAACCCAGACGAAGACGACGAGGATAAAGAGCCAAGAGTAAACTTTATTTCATTCCGACGTTTTCATGTTTTCCTCTTCATTCAAACCAGGACACGTTTAATCTGGCTCATTACATGAACTCGGTTTTATGTTAAGATCCGACTGATTTGCATCGAACCAACAAGAATATTTTCAAATCTAGGTCACGCACCCAAAAACAGACGAGCAGAGGCAGAGGCTACAGGAAGCGTGTAGGGACATTCTTCTTTTCAAGAATCTTGACCCGGTAAGTTATTCTAGTCGGTGTAACCTCGTTTTTATTATAGTTCAACTAAAGTGTGTATGTCTGTTGTTGTGATGTGTGACTCCATTGTTTCATCAGTTTGTGTGTGTTGTTGCGATGTGTGACTCTATTGTATCATCAGTGTGTGTTGTTGCGATGTGTGCCTCTATTGTATCATCAGTGTGTGTTGTTGCGATGTGTGACTCTATTGCATCATCAGTTTGTGTGGTTGCGATGTGTGACTGTATTGTATCATCAGTGTGTGTTGTTGTGATGTGTGACTCTATTGTATCATCAGTTTGTGTGGTTGCGATGTGTGACTGTATTGTATCATCAGTGTGTGTTGTTGCGATGTGTGACTCTATTGTATCATCAGTGTGTGTTGTTGCGATGTGTGACTCTATTGCATCATCAGTTTGTGTGTGTTGTTGCGATGTGTGACTCTATTGTATCATCAGTGTGTGTGTGTTGTTGCGATGTGTGACTCTATTGTATCATCAGTTTGTGTGTTTTGTTGCGATGTGTGACTCTATTGTATCATCAGTATGTGTGTGTTGTTGCGATGTGTGTCTCGATTGTATCATCAGTTTGTGTGTGTTGTTGCGATGTGTGACTCTATTGTATCATCAGTTTGTGTGTGTTGTTGCGATGTGTGACTCTATTGTATCATCAGTGTGTGTGTGTTGTTGCGATGTGTGACTCTATTGCATCATCCGTGTGTGTGTGTTGTTGCAATGTGTGACTCTATTGTATCATCAGTGTGTGTTGTTGCGATTCGTGACTCTATTGCATCATCCGTGTGTGTGTGTGTTGTGATGTGTGACTCTATTGTATCATCAGTGTGTGTTTGTACAAAACTCTCTTTTCATTGATATATTGACATTAGAAAATGATCTTAAGCCCCGCCCACTGAAAACACCTGAAGGTTTGTCACCGCGTTTCATCAATCCCGGAAGTCCTCCAAGGGACTCGTTGTATAAACAAAGCGAGGCATGATTACAGCTGGCTGGAGGAGGAGTGAAGCCATTATTACGTCATAATGGACTCTCATAACCTCTCGTTCGCCCATATTTCAGAGCAACTTTATAAAGTAATAAGTTGAAAACATGGTCATGATGAGGGACTTACTGCATCTTGGAGAGAAGAACATTTACTTCATGTCAGGAGAGTTGGAGTTGACCTTCAAAACATTTGACATGTAGTATATGATGTAATAAAACCTCCAGCTGTGCCATCAGTATGTTCTGATTTAGTGTCATCTGATGGCAGGAGGAGATGTCTCAGGTGCTGGACGCCATGTTTGAGAAGTTCTGCATCGAAGGAGAACACATCATCGATCAGGACGACGACGGAGATAACTTCTATGTCATAGAAAGGTTCGACACTCATCGTCCATACGTGACTTTAAAAAAACATATCTCTCCTGGTTCTGATAACGTTCTGTTTTTCATGGTCTCTATCCAGTGGGACCTTCAACATCTTCATGAGAGCCGACGGCAACGAGAAGCTGGTCTGTTGCTACGACAACAGAGGAAGCTTCGGAGAGTTGGCCTTGATGTACAACACCCCGAGGGCAGCAACCATAGTCGCGACTTCCACCGGAGCCCTTTGGTGTCTAGTGAGTAAACAAGAGAAAATGCTCAGTCCAGAGAGTTCATGTGAAACAATAGATGATGTTTTTGCCTTGTCTAAGATTTATTCAATAGATCAGTTCATGATATGATTCAATACACTATATTCATCTCACGATATCATTCAATTCAATATATTTAGTTCACGATACAATATATTTGATACACTTGCATAACTTGGGCAACTATTGTAGGAAACGCTGAATTTTAGTGAAATCCTAGGATTTTTCTCTTTTTGTTGAATTATTAGAACTGAAAATATGTCCAACATCAGCTTTAAAAGCAGCCAGAGTCCACTGTATCCGCTCGTCCTCAGTCATTGCCAGGTTCTCTCATGCAATACAAATAAAATCGACTATAATTATATTATTCTTTCTTTAACTACGGGGGGTGTAATGACTGCTGTCATCTTGGGGACTTAAGCTTAACAGTAATGTGAAATATATCATTCATGGTAAAGTGAGTGTGAGGGATCAATGTACACACAACGCTAGTACTGTGTTGATGAAGCTTCATGAAGCAGTTTCATGCGACTCCACTAGATGTCACTCTCTGCTCTATTGACTGTTGCTTTGAACAGATATTCTCTTGCAACCTCGCATCATTTCTAAAAATGAAAGCGTGGCTGAGAAAGCTTAACAAATAGACAACACTGTTTCATGAAGCTTCATCGACACTAAGCACCGCAATGACACTTTGTGTTCAACATTACGACCTGATAACACTGCAAAGCTAAACCAATATTTGCAGAGAGACAGAATAACGATTGTGGCTGAGAGAAAAACAGGAACTGTATTAGCTCAGAAGTCTTGAGTCTAGTTTTAGATGGATAGATAGTTTATAGATAGATGATAGATAGTTTATAGATAGATGATGGATAGATGATGGATAGATGGATGGATAGATGGATGATAGATAGATTATAGATGGAGGGATAATTAGATGGATAGATAGATGGATGGATATATGGATGGATGGATGGAGGGAGGGACAATTAGATGGATGAATGATGGAGGGATAATTAGATTGATGATAGATAGATGGATAGATGGAAAGATGGATGGATAGATGGATGGATGGATAGAGTGATAATTAGATGGAAGTCAGGATGGAGGGATAATAAGATGGAGGGATGGATGGATGGATGGATGGATGGATGGATGGATGGATGGATGGATAATTAGATGGATAGATGTATAGATGGATGGATAGATGATAGATGGATAGATGGATAGATGGATAGATGGATAGATGGATAGATGGAAAGATGGATAGATGGATAGATGGATGGATGGATGGATGGATAGATTTATATCCCTTTTCCTTCATGTGCAGCTAATCCAACCTGTACCTTTAAATACTGCGTTCTCATTGGTCGTCTTTACACAGCTCTTCCCTGGATTTAATAAAGTTTAATCAAGTTGTCATTTTAAGTCATTTATAAAAACATGTAACGTTATGTGGTTCAGTCTTTTTTCAGCTCATTACAGCACAACGAAATATTCAATAGTTATGATGTTTGACATGAAGATAACTTCCTTTATTTACAAAACGAAATGATAAAAAAACAAAAAAAACATCTATGCAGTCAGTCTCATCAGAAAGGTTGAGTAAAAAACAAAACAAAAAAAATGATTGACATTTTATTTAAAGCATTGCAATTAAAATATTTATTTATAATTGCATTAATTTTTTTTTTTCACACATATACAGTACTTTCATATTGTTCTTGCAATAATTTTAAATTGAATGTAACATAATTTTCAGAAGCTGCGTCTTCACGCTCTCGTGCTCAGATACTTTGAACGAGTCGAGGGTTCGTGTCCTTAACAGTATCGCGGCGAACAAGCCGTGATGTCATCAGAACACAGACTGTGGAGTCTGAAGTATTTTCTGTCAGACGTGCTCGAATATCAAATATTTGACGAGGAGGAGGAAACGCCCGAGTGCCTCTGAGCAAACAAATCTCAAAATACTCACAGAGGGAGGTTTAACCTGTTTGAGTGATAGACTGTTCCAAAATAAAGAGATTATTTTAAATGTTGTTTTTTTTCCCTGTTTTTTTGCTTGAGTTCAAACTTTTTACCACAAGTGTACTTGATAAGTTTATAAATTAAACCTATAATAAATATCTGACGAACAAGATTATTATTAAAATTTAGATTCCGCTTTATTTATGTGAACAAGTGCATTTTTGTAGTGATGTGTTGATGACGCTTCGTGAAACAGTAGAAAATATCAATACTGCGATATGTCACAATATCTTTATTTGGCTTCCAAATCCTATTTTATTTCTTACCACAGTTATTCTCTTGTTTCTTTGTCAACAAAGTGTGTATAAAAATAATAATTGAATTTTAAAATTAACATTAACATTCAAGTATTCACAGCGTTTTGTTACATTTTTGTGTTGCAATTAAACTTCAAGCCTCTATGTGGCAGCAGTCGTTACGTCCTCCACAGCTAATGGAAGATTGATGACTGAGGATGTGAGGATACAGTGACTCCAGCAGCTTTTAAAGCCGATGCTTGGACACATTTTGGTTTGAAAACAAATGAAAGCAGTTACTACTGAGGACGAGTGGATACAGTGAGTCCAGCAGCTTTTAAAGCCGATGTTTGGACACATTTTGGTTTGAAAACAAATGAAAGCAGTTACTACTGAGGACGAGAGGATACAGTGAGTCCAGCAGCATTTAAAGCTGATGTTTGGACACATTTTGGTTTGAAAACAAATGAAAGCAGTTACTACTGAGGACGAGAGGTTACAGTGAGTCCAGCAGCTTTTAAAAGCCGATGTTTGGACATATTTTGGTTTGAAAACAAATGAAAGCAGTTACTACTGAGGACGAGAGGATACAGTGAGTCCAGCAGCTTTTAAAGCCGATGTTTGGACACATTTTGGTTTGAAAACAAATGAAAGCAGTTACTACTGAGGACGAGAGGATACAGTGAGTCCAGCAGCATTTAAAGCTGATGTTTAGACATATTTTGGTTTGAAAACAAATTAAATCAGTTACGACTTCGTCAAGAGTCATGTGGTCTGTAAATTCTGCGACACCAGAGTCAAGTACTCGACAATACTACACATATATCCTTGTTACTACACTATCACTGTATATCATTATATATCGTATTGTTGACCCTGTATCGTGATATGTATCGTATCAACAGATTCTTGACAAAAAACACACGTCTTTGAAGAGTTGTCATATATTTAGAGGTCACTAGGTGGCGCATGTGATGTTTCATTAGAGTATTTGTTCAAAGCAATGGATCAACGAGAGAGTGACCTCTAGTGGCGTCTGAAAGTAACAACCACTGTACGTGATAATAAAACATGTCACAGACTCTGATGTGTCTTTTCATAGATTCTTTTGTCTCCGTCAGGATCGTCTGACCTTCAGGAGGATCATCGTGAAGAACAACGCCAAGAAGAGGAGGCTGTACGAAGCGTTCATCGAAACCCTTCCTCTGCTGACGTCTCTAGAGGTTCATCCAGTTCCTCTCGTCCTGGGACAATAGTTCGAGTCTAAATCTTCCTTCTCGTCCGCAGCTTTCGGAGAGAATGAAGGTGGTGGACGTCATCACTTCCAGAGTGTTCAGTGATGCTCAGCAGATCATTGCTCAGGTAAACAATGACGTTTTCATCTCCTGCCTGAGACTTTTATTAGAATTATTTTCTTATCAAGAACCTGTTTTTAACTCTTTCGTCTGCAGCTCAAACTGTGAATGTAATTCTGCCTCTACAACAACAACCTGCCTCTGGCCAATCGTAGATGGTCACATGACCTGCTTGTATATCAGTGCCATCAGATTATGAATTTCAAAATCTGTTTTTTTGGTATTGAAATGTACCTTATAATTTTTTATTATTGCATCATTGTTTTTTCAATAACTGAATTCCATTATTTATATATTTTAAAGATAGACGTCATTGAATAATTTAATTCAGTCATTTCCACATTGAAGGGTTCAATTGTTTTTATCTTGTAATTCAACACAAAAAAAACTGTTATATTTTCAAAATGAATACATTTATTTTTACACATAGATTTTCTTTTTTTAATTCCAATAATTCCAAAATATATTTTTTTAATTTAATATTTTTAACTTCAAAGTACTTTAAATTCAATATATAAATGTTGGTATAATAGCGTCACCGCGGTACTGGATAAAACTTTCAGCCAATCATGCGACACGCAGATGATCATGTGATGACATAGACGCACATATTAAACTAAAATAAACATGATTCATTGAGAAAATATTTTTAATTTATATTATTTATTAAATTGAATTGATTTTAAAAAGTTAGTAAAAACAAATCAAACCCTTTAACAGATACATTTTCAATATGTATTATTATTAAAATAATTAATTACTTAAAAAAAACATCGAAATTAAAAAGAGAAAAAAACAAGTTTCAACATTTCAAATAGATAAAACCATGAATATTCTGATGCACTGATATACGAACATAGAATCATTTTTTATGATAATGGTTCTGTGATATGGTTCCAGTCTGATCAACATATGTAAATAGAATTAAAAAGTACTTCACATGAACATTAACGTGACTCATCCAAGGAAACATTTCCTCCCTCTAACCAAACATGTGAATCAGGGGGATTCAGCCGATTGTTTCTACATCGTGGAGAGCGGTCACGTGAGGATCACCATCAAGAGAAGCCGGGTGAGTCGGGCTGAGGTCGTGCACGTCTTCCCGTCTCGTGCTTGACGTCGTCTTTGTTTCGTCGCCAGACAAAAAAGGACCAGGAGGAGGAGGAGGTGGAGATCGCCAGGTGCTCCAGGGGACAGTATTTCGGGGAGTTGGCTTTGGTCACGAACAGGCCCAGAGCGGCCTCGGCGTTCGCCGTGGGAAGTGTCAAATGCTTAGGTACTCGTCCAAATGATCCGATGAAAGTATTGTTAAATCTCTCTTTGTGTTTGAGTTACTTTGGATTCTGATGCTTCTTCTAATGTAATCTAATATTAAGATAATACAGACTCAGATACAGAACATTGTTTAACTTAACAACTCGAAATAAACCTAATAAATGGATTTAAGGAACAATTTTCATTAAATAGAAGTTTAAGTTAATGAAAATAAACAGGTTTATGCTGATAAAAGCAACAAAAGTTCATATACTTCATATTTAAGTATCTAAAGAGAAATAATTCAGATTCACTAAATATCTGAGGGAAACTGGTTCATATTTTACTGATAATGTTGGTGGAATTGGTTCAAATTCACAAAATATCTGCGTAACAAATCATTTGATTAAGTAAATAGATGTAAAGTAGTCAATTATCTATTGATTATATCAATAATTACATTTTTGCGAGCTGCAGTTGAGTTACACAAAGTTTCTTGTTTTTTAATCAAACTAATACTTTCATTGAAACTTCATAAATTTTGAAACTAAAGAGGTTTGTCGCATGAATTATACTCACCCACCTTACTTATGGTGCCAACATAACTCCCATGATGCTTTTCTGTGCTTATGTTGTAAATGTTCATCAAGTTAATGTTTTCTTTCATACAGAATTTGTTTTTTTTGTATATTTGAAAAACGATAGTTTTATCTATCTAAACTAGGCCATGAAATATAAAAGTAAACACTAAAACTTGTTTTTTTCCCCCAGCTCTGTGTTCACACTGAGTCTGGTTCTACTCTAGGTTTTTTCGCTAACACTGTCCCTCATTGTGATTCAGTGGGAGCGTTGCAATATTGAGTTGTGATATTGTACTAACAAGGATATATTTGTAGTATTGTTGAGTACTTGACTCTGGTGTTGCAGAAATTACAGACCACATGACTCTTGACGAAGTCGTAACTGCTTTCATTTGTTTTCAAACCAAAATATGTCCAAACATCAGCTTTAAAAAAACTGCTGGAGTCACTGTATCCTCTTGTCCTCAGTCATCGCCGGGATGTTGCGGTATTTCAATGTTCCTTTAGCCGTGGAGGATGTAACGACTGCTGCCACCTAGAGGCTTGAAGTGTAATTGCAACACAAAAATGAACACTGCTAAACTATATGCATGTAAATTGCATATAAAAATGAATTTACTTTATTTTAAACACAGTTTAATGTAATATAAAATATAATAACTGTGATCTAAATAAAATATTATTTGAAAGCTATATATATATACAGTATTTACAATATAATCATTATTTTGACTTTGTTATGATTAACCAGTTTTAAGCAGTTTAAACAAAATTGAACTTATAGTATTATCTAAGCACTTATGTCAGCATATTCCACCTCTTGTTCCCTCATAAACTACATATATAATTATCTAATAACATTGTTAAATAATCAAACATTTTAATCTCATGAAGCTTTTACACATTAAGAACTTTAAGAACTTTGTTTTTTCTTACATTTTCATCTCTGTATGAACAAGTTTTTCTTCTTTATTCTACTTTAATATTGAGTTTTACTGATTATTTTCCAGGTTTTTCAGCTCATATTTGTTTGCTTTATCCTCCGCTAATAATAAGAGTAACAAGAGAAGACGTTTGTCTTCCAGTCATGGACGTCAACGCCTTCGAGCGACTGCTGGGCCCCTGCATGGACATCATGAAGAGGAACATTGCCAACTACGAGGAGCAGCTGGTGACTCTGTTCGGACGCAGCATCGAGATCGAGCAACGCAGCGCATGAGTCGGACGGAGGACGGAAGGGTTTGTTCCATTAGCCCCATGTAATCACTTCTATTGCTTTTCTTACAAAAAAATGTGAAGGAACATCGTGAGTCTGCCGGATACATGATCCAGTTTTCCCCCACGACCTTTTTTTGCCACAGAGAGTGACGAGTGAAGGAGTCGCTCGATGGTTTAGATTCACTTTATTATGTAAGTGTTGCATTTTACCTGTAAGTGTCTTTTGTATATTGAACTTTTCCGTTGACTTTTTTCCAAGTGTTCTAGTTAAACCCACAGTATAAATAGTCGTGTATTTAAAAACACTTCCGTCTTTGGCAGAAGTACTTCCTTTTTGGCGTTATCGGTACCTGTGGCCAAACTTCAAAAATAAATATGGTTTTGATTTGAATCCATCATCTTTTTTTTAAAATCTCTACCGAATGTAGATTTCAATACTTTTGATCCATTTATGTGAGAGTTGTTCCTAAAGATGCATAACCTCCAGTGTGTCATTGTTGGTAAATGTGTGCGGCTCTCAGCCTGACACGACGCTTTTCTTTTCTTTTTTTTTGCAAAAACAAAAGAACAAAAAAAGAGAAATAGCTGATAGTTTTGTAAGAAAAATGTGGTGTAAAAATGACTAGTATTAAAAGCTCTCTTTACTTTTCGTGGGCGATCTCCACCCGTGGTTAGATCAACACTTTTTATTTCACCAACGATCCATTCTTTGCTTCTACCTCGACCAACGATGGATTCCACGTGAAAACACGACTTTTGATTTTCCCCCTTTTAACCCGGGGAAAGGGAGTTAAAGTTGTAAAAGGTTTGTGGCGAATCTGAAAACATTTTTGAAATCCGTTTAAATACGTATGATCTTATTTCCCTTGTGCAGTTCTTTTGAAGACGAGTCGCGTATGATGGGCTGGAAATACTGTATGTTTCACTTTTCATGTCAATAAATAACATTTTTATACTATTGATGTTTTAGATCTGATTTATTTCTCAACAAAAGCGAAACTCACTGTCACTTTTTTCTGGTTTTCTTTTCAGATTTTTTCTCCTAACAGCCTTTAACAGCTCCATGAACATAATATATAATATGAATATAAAAGATAACCTTAAGCATTGTTTAAGCCTTTATCCAGTCAACAGCTGCAGATTTCGTTGACTAAGGATTGAAGCTCTGTTGATTTGAGTTCAAAATCTGGGACTCATGACGAGGAAAAAGGCTCAAATACAGTTTCTTATAATCCTGCAGTTGAAAAGAAAATTAAAAATCGGATTAAAAAATAAACAGATAAAATGAATGTTTTTTTCCATTTAGTTTTATTTTATCAGATATGTTTTCATTAATTTCAACATGTTACATTCATGATAAAGGAATGTATATGAGAATGATTTAAACATGTTACATTAATAATAAAAGCATGTATAATAAGATGCTTTAAACATGTTACATTCATTATAAAAGCGTGTATAATAAGATGATTTAAACATGTTACATTCATAATAAAAACGTATATAATAAGATTATTTAAACATGTTACATTCATGATAAAAGCATGTATAATAAGAAGATTTAAACATGTTACATTCATTATAAAAGCGTGTATAATAAGAAGATTTAAACATGACATTTATAATAAAAGCGTGTATAATAAGATGATTTAAACATGTTACATTAATAATAAAAGCATGTATAATACGATGCTTTAAACATGTTACATTAATAAAAAAGCATGTATAATAAGATGCTTTAAACATGTTATATTCATTATAAAAGCGTGTATAATAAGATGATTTAAACATGTTACATTCATAATAAAAACGTATATAATAAGATTATTTAAACATGTTACATTCATGATAAAAGCGTTTATAATAAGAAGATTTAAACATGTTACATTCATAATAAAAGCGTGTATAATAAGAAGATTTAAACATGACATTTATAATAAAAGCGTGTATAATAAGATGATTTAAACATGTTACATTAATAATAAAAGCATGTATAATAAGATGCTTTAAAGATGTTACATTCATAATAAAAGCGTGTATAATAAGATGCTTTAAACATGTTACATTCATAATAAAAGCGTGTATAATAAGATGATTTAAACATGTTACATTCATTATAAAAGCGTGTATAATAAGATGATTTAAACATGTTACATTCATAATAAAAACGTATATAATAAGATTATTTAAACATGTTACATTCATAATAAAAGCGTGTATAATAAGAAGATTTAAACATGTTACATTCATAATAAAAGCGTGTATAATAAGAAGATTTAAACATGACATTTATAATAAAAGCGTGTATAATAAGATTATTTAAACATGTTACATTCATAATAAAAGCATGTATAATAAGATGATTTAAACATGTTACATTAATAATAAAAGCATGTATAATAAGATGCTTTAAAGATGTTACATTCATAATAAAAACGTGTATAATAAGATGATTTAAACATGTTACATTAATAATAAAAGCATGTATAATAAGATGCTTTAAACATGTTACATTCATTATAACAGCGTGTATAATAAGATTATTTAAACATGTTACATTCATAATAAAAGCGTGTATAATAAGATTATTTAAACATGTTACATTCATAATAAAAACGTATATAATAAGATTATTTAAACATGTTACATTCATGATAAAAGCGTGTATAATAAGAAGATTTAAACATGTTACATTCATAATAAAAGCGTGTATAATAAGAAGATTTAAACATGTTACATTCATAATAAAAGCATGTATAATAAGATGATTTAAACATGTTACATTCATAATAAAAGCGTGTATAATAAGAAGATCTAAACATGTTACATTTATAATAAAAGCGTGTATAATAAGAAGATTTAAACATGTTACATTCATAATAAAAGCATGTATAATAAGATGATTTAAACATGTTACATTAATAATAAAAGCATGTATAATAAGATGCTTTAAACATGTTACATTAATAATAAAAGCATGTATAATAAGATGCTTTAAACATGTTACATTCATTATAAAAGCGTGTATAATAAGATGCTTTAAACATGTTACATTCATAATAAAAGCGTGTATAATAAGATGATTTAAACATGTTACATTCATAATAAAAGCGTGTATAATAAGATGCTTTAAACATGTTACATTCATAATAAAAGCATGTATAATAAGATGATTTAAACATGTTACATTCATAATAAAAGCGTGTATAATAAGAAGATTTAAACATGTTACATTCATAATAAAAGCGTGTATAATAAGAAGATTTAAACATGTTACATTCATAATAAAAGCAGGTATAATAAGATGATTTAAACATGTTACATTAATAATAAAAGCATGTATAATAAGATGCTTTAAACATGTTATATTAATAATAAAAGCATGTATAATAAGATGCTTTAAACATGTTACATTAATAATAAAAGCATGTATAATAAGATGATTTAAACATGTTACATTAATAATAAAAGCATGTATAATAAGATGCTTTAAACATGTTACATTAATAATAAAAGCATGTATAATAAGATGCTTTAAACATGTTACATTAATAATAAAAGCATGTATAATAAGATGATTTAAACATGTTACATTAATAATAAAAGCATGTATAATAAGATGCTTTAAACATGTTACATTCATAATAAAAGCGTGTATAATAAGAGGATTTAAACATGTTACATTCATAATAAAAGCGTGTATAATAAGAGGATTTAAAAATGTTACATTCATTATAAAAGCGTGTATAATAAGATGATTTAAACATGTTACATTCATAATAAAAACGTATATAATAAGATTATTTAAACATGTTACATTCATAATAAAAGCGTGTATAATAAGATGATTTAAACATGTTACATTCATTATAAAAGCGTGTATAATAAGATGATTTAAACATGTTACATTCATAATAAAAACGTATATAATAAGATTATTTAAACATGTTTCATTCATTATAAAAGCGTGTATAATAAGATGATTTAAACATGTTACATTCATTATAAAAACGTATGTAATAAGATCATTTAAACATGTTACATTCATAATAAAAACGTATATAATAAGATTATTTAAACATGTTACATTTATAATAAAAACGTATATAATAAGATTATTTAAACATGTTACATTCATAATAAAAACGTATATAATAAGATTATTTAAACATGTTACATTCATTATAAAAACGTATATAATAAGATTATTTAAACATGTTACATTCATAATAAAAACGTATATAATAAGATTATTTAAACATGTTACATTCATAATAAAAACGTATATAATAAGATTATTTAAACATGTTACATTCATTATAAAAACGTATATAATAAGATTATTTAAACATGTTACATTCATTATAAAAACGTATATAATAAGATTATTTAAACATGTTACATTCATTATAAAAGCGTGTATAATAGGATGATTTAAACATGTCACATTCATAATAAAAACATATATAATAAGATTATTTAAACATGTTACATTCATAATAAAAGCGTGTATAATAAGAAGATTTAAACATGTTACATTCATAATAAAAGCGTGTATAATAAGATGATTTAAACATGTTACATTCATAATAAAAGCATGTATAATAAGATGATTTAAACATGTTACATTCATAATAAAAGCGTGTATAATAATAAGATTTAAACATGTTACATTCATAATAAAAGCGTGTATAATAAGAAGATTTAAACATGTTACATTTATAATAAAAGCGTGTATAATAAGATGATTTAAACATGTTACATTCATAATAAAAGCATGTATAATAAGATGATTTAAACATGTCACATTCGTGATAAAAGCGTGTATAATAAGATGCTTTAAACATGTTACAATCATGATAAAAGCGTGTATAAGTGGATGATTTTAACATGTTACATTCATGATGACAACATGTATAAGAGGATGATTTGAACATGTTACATTCATGATAAAAGCATGTATAATAAAATGATTTAAACATGTTACATTCATGATAAAAGCATGTATTAGTGTAGGATTTAAACATGTTACATTCATGATGAAAGCATGTATAATAAAATGATTTAAACATGTCACATTCATGATAAAAGCATGTATTAGTGTAGGATTTAAACATGTTACATTCATGATAAAAGCGTGTATTAGTGGAGGATTTAAACATGTTACAGTCATGATAAAATTGGTATGGTAAGATGATATGATTTAAACATGTTACATTCATGATAAAAGCATGTATAATAAAACGATTTAAACATGTCACATTCATGGTAAAAACGTGTATAATAAGATGCTTTAAACATGTTACAATCATGATAAAAGCGTGTATTAGTGGATGATTTGAACATGTTACATTCATGATGACAACATGTATAAGAGGATGATTTGAACATGTTACATTCATGATAAAAGCATGTATAATAAAATGATTTAAACATGTTACATTCATGATAAAAGCATGTATTAGTGTAGGATTTAAACATGTTACATTCATGATGAAAGCATGTATAATAAAATGATTTAAACATGTCACATTCATGATAAAAGCATGTATTAGTGTAGGATTTAAACATGTTACATTCATGATAAAAGCGTGTATTAGTGGAGGATTTAAACATGTTACAGTCATGATAAAATTGGTATGGTAAGATGATATGATTTAAACATGTTACATTCATGATAAAAGCATGTATAATAAAACGATTTAAACATGTCACATTCATGGTAAAAACGTGTATAATAAAACGATTTAAACATGTCACATTCATGGTAAAAGCTTGTTTTAGTGGAGGATTTAAACATGTTACATTCATGATAAAAGCGTGTATAATAACATGATTTAAACATGTTACATTCACGATAAAAGCGTGTATAATAAGATGTTTTAAACATGTTACATTCACGATAAAAGCGTATATAATAAGATGATTTAAACATGTTACATTCACGATAAAAGCGTATATAATAAGATGTTTTTAACATGTTACATTCACGATAAAAGCGTATATAATAAGATGTTTTTAACATGTTACATTCATGATAAAAGCGAACATGTATTGTTCTTGTTATTGCCAATCAGCTGGACCTCGACAGGAACAGGCGTGTACTTTCCACCAATCAAACGTTGATCAACAAACTATGCCCCGCCTCATATGTTTTCCTCAACCACGGCAGCCAATAGAATTCGCGAACATTTTCGATTGACGTCCGTCTCGACCAGTCGCAAGCCTTCTCTGAGCACTTTCACTCCCACCCTGTCGAGTGAACGCCAGAGAGTTTCTCGATGGCGACAGCTCTGGTAAGTGGGAACTTTTCTACTTCTTCTCCCTTGAATGAAAGACAGAAACACGAATCCTCCACCGAGCGCGTCAAGTTCAGCCGTTTGTGGTTCCAACCCGTCGTGTTTTCGAGGTTGTCAGACGGTTCTTTGCTTCGGATTCGCTTCTAGTCTTTTTTTTTCTTCTCTCTCTCTCTCGCCATAAGGCTCGATGTTCCGCCTGATAAAAAAAAAAACCTCGAGTTGACTTAAAACAAGAGTCTTGAACTTTTGCATCGTTGACAGGAGATGGATTTAAAAGAAAAGATGTCAAGAAGTTTTGTGTCATTCATTTGACGCGGACGGAGATGTTGCGTCATGCCTCAACTTGTTGACATTCTTTTGTTTACAGTGTCGAAGCTGAAGAAGAGCGAATTCCACTTTTCACTTTCACCTCTTTTATTTCTTTCTTTTCGTCGAGCACGCATTCGTCACCGAGGCGACATCAACAGACCACTTTTCTCCCTTTAAAACCTTGTTTTTCTCCACGTAAACAATAGTTTTGACGCGTGACGCGCCTTTTAAAAGACTCCGTTTGACACATATCGTCGTTTATAATAAGAATCTTGTTTAAAAAAGAGGGGAATCTGGCAGTTTTAACAGTTTTTCTGGACCTCCGAGTGGAAGCCAATGCAGCTGTTTATCATCGGAGCTGCGCAGCCATGAATGAATGAGGAGCGCTGCAGCGCATGCGCGGATTCTAAGTTTATAAACAAGGCCTCCACGCAGCAGGTCACGTGACTCCTCGTTGACATATAGGCTGAGCGATTCGCAGACAAAGAAGACGCT